>NW_007260523.1:855895-994727 GCF_000164805.1 Carlito syrichta | reverse complement strand
GACTCCAACTCAAAAAAAAAAAAAAAAAGTAAAAAGTTAGCTGGGCATGGTGGCACATGCCTGTAGTCCCAACAACTGAAAAGGTTGAGACAGAAGGATCACCTGAGCCCAGGTCCAGGCTGCAGTAAACTGTGATCATGCCACTGTACTCTAGCCTGAGCAACAGAGTGAGACCCCAACTCAAAAGCCTCTAGAAACCTCTCAGTAATTTCTGACCAGAATATTTTTCACAGTGCCACTTAGAAAAGTAAATATCTCCAGGTTCCTCTGGGGTCCCTAGTGCAATGTAGGACACTATTATTATTCTGCATTATCTCACAGGCTCCAAGGGAAAGACTCCCAAGGGGTAAGCTTAAGCATTCAGATCTCTCAACTCCTTGAAATAGCATTGTTTTGGTTGTTGTTGCTGTTTTTGCTTTGTTTTAGTACAACAAAACCTAGCACCAAACCCTGGCTGAAAAAGTCAGGGTCCGTGTCCTTGCTGTTCAAGCTTGTGTTCTGTTCGAAATGGTATATGCTTGGAGCAGGCTCGGGCCTGACAGCAACTCCAAGCGCCTGTTTCTGGCATGCAATTCTGCCAGGATGGAGGAGGATGGGGTTCTATTTTAAGACATGATCTTCAAGAACTAGGTTTTGCCTCTTCCATTTCTGAGACTAAAAGGTTTCCTGGAGACGAGAGTGAAGGCTCCGCCCAGTCAAGCTGTTCACAGTCGCCCAGGTGAACACATGGGCCTTGGAGCGCTCTTTCTTCCTTTGGGGAAATTCTGATTCTGCAGCCTCCGGCCACATTAGGGAGGCCGGGTACTGCCCTGGGAGCCACACCCATCATCGTCAAGCAGTGAGCACACCAAACAGGTTCGCCTGGCTAGACGGTGGCTGAGGTGTCTGCAGTGTAAGGGAAGTACAGTCATGCACACACCCGATGACAGTCACAGACTGACACCGCAACATGAAGGAAGCAGTCGCTCTGCTTCCCCAGGCTGAAAGCAAAAACAGGACCTGCACACAGGTGGCTACCAGGTGAGGTTGGAGGGACTCATGACCCCTTCCCAGCCCTGCGCTTGCTTTTGGATTTCTAAGCCTATGTTCTTAGTATTTTTTTTTTTTGAGTCAAGGTGTAATCACATCCCACCGAAGCTTTGACCTCCCAGGCTCAGGCGATCCTTCCACCTCAGACTCCTGAGTAGCTGGGATTATTACAAGCAGGTGCCACCATGCCCAGTTAATTTTTTTATTTTTTGTAGAGACAAGGTCTTGCTATGTTTCCCAGGCTGGTCTCGAACTCCTCGGCTCAAGCAATCCTCTCACCTTGTCCTCCCAAAGTGCTGGGATTACAGTCGCGAGCCACTGTGCCCAGACTGTTCTTTAAAAAAAAAAAAAAAAGAGGACCACCAAATTGTACAAACATAAGTCCCACAAAAACTTTTACTTTTCATGACTACACTGAATTTTGTGTACTGTTTCATGTACTTACCCATTTGTGTGAAATACTCTCTAAGGCTGTGTCATCCCCACCTACAGGAAACATAGGCGAGGTTGAGAGACTTAACCCATGATCACACAGCTAAATTGTCCATGAACTGTGGCCACATAGTAGGGCCTTCGATTTAGTCCAAATTGTTTTGATGTTGTCATGTATATTTATTGGTTATCCTGATTTCAAATGCATCTCCCACGCTAGGTAATTTGACCACCTTTTATTTTATGCTTGTGGAACCATTCAGAACAAACTCACCAAGGTCTAGCTTTGGGGGGTAGTGATGACTCACAGGAAGCACAGTCCACGCCACCATCTTTTGGCCTATTCCCATCTAGTGAATAAAAATCACTATTTCAAAGACCTTGGGAAAGTGTAGAAATCAATCAGGGGCTAAAATACTGATATTAAACTATTTTAAAAATAGATTTGTCAGTCTCCGCCTACTTTTTAAGAAGGCTTTTGTACTCTGTAGAAGGAACTTCTTGATTAATTAACCAATTCAAGGTTTATATAATACGTAGTGTATCTCAGTAGTTAGTTTTAGGAAGCTCAGAGAAGAGTTAGCATCAACTGTCTCTAATTCTGTAATCAGAGGAGACACACTCTGAGCTTCTCCCTAATTCCAAGAGGTTGCAACCTGTCTCCTAGCAAGGGCAACTGAAATTGAAGATGATGCCTGGCTGAGTCCAACATGCATGCACACAGGATATACAAGCAATGAAGGTTGACACCGGGGGAAATTGCTGAGAACCAGTACACAAGTTCCTAGTAATGTTAGTGGCAGAATCACCTGAGTGAGGGCATTTATTAAACTCTTACGGGCCTCCTTCCATCTCTCTACTCCTGATTTCTGATTCAGGTCTGGGGTAGAGTCTGAGAATGTGCATTTCTAAGAAGTTCTCAGGTGGGGCAGATGTTGCTGGGCTCAGGGCCTCACTTTGAAAGCCGCTGCTCTAGATGTCCTAGAGTCCAAAATCCTGTGTGAATACATATTTGTCTTATCACTTATTCAACCCTCATAAAGCTCAGTGAAAAAGCACAGGAAAGCCCTCAATAGCCTCTGACAGCCCTTTCTTAAAATCGAATGAGACACCAGTAGACTACCAACAGTTTGGTAACTATGTTTTTGGCATCAACATGGTGAGATCTTTATAGTTTGGGCTCCGATTAATAACCAGTTGCGGCCGGGCTAGATGGCTCATCCTGTAATCCCAGCACTTTGGGAGGCCGAGGTGAGTGGAATACCTAAACCTGTGGGTTCGAGACCAGGCCGGGCAACTTGGTGTGATCTCCTCTCTACAATACAACAATTAGCTGGGCGTGGTAGTGCACGCCTGTAATTCAGGCTACTTGGAAGGTTAAGGCGGAAGGATTGCCAGGGCCGAGCAGGTCGATGCTGGGATGGCTGTGAGTGTGTCACTGCACTCCAGCCTGGGCGACAGAGTGAGACTCCAACTCAAAAACAAACAAACAAAAAAACCTAGATGTTCCTTTAAAACTTCAAATAGGCAATGAGAGCCTGAAATAATCTAAAACCTGTCATATTGTCATTGATCTTATGGGATGACAAGCTTACACTGCAAGGGTATCTACCAACAATCAAGCAAAAACTAGAACATGGAAAATGAGCACAGGGAGCATGAGTTCCCCCTCCAATTAGACCACAGGATTGGGGTTCCAGAAAATCTTCGATACACAGGGAGAAATGAATGGGAGGAAAATCTGAAAAAAATCAGCTTTGGGCCAGGTGCAATGGCTCATGCCTATAATCCCAGCACTTTGGAAAGCTGAGGCAAGAGGACTGCTTGAACCCAGAAGTTCCAGACCAGCATAGGCAACATAGCAAGGTCTTGTCTCTACTTTTTGTATTTTTTCTATAAAACTTAGCCAGGCATTGTGGCATGTTCCTATAGTTCCAACTAATTGGGAGGCTGTTCCCAGGAGCTGGAGGCTGCAGTGAGCTGTGATTATGTCACTGCCCTCTAGCCTGGGTGACAGAAAGAGACCCCAACTCAAAAAAAAAAAGAAAGAAAGAAAGAAAGAAAGAAAGAAAGAAAGAAAGAAAGAAAGAAAGAAAGAAAGAAAGAAAGAAAGAAGGAAAGAAAAATAAGAACTCAGTTTCTCAGTGACACATCATTGATTCTCTATCTATGCATTTTCATATCTGGATCAATGGTCCCAAGCTCGTTTTCAGATTATATTCTCTCCAACACACCTAAAAGGTAGGCTTTCATACAAATACTATTTGTCTTCAAAGACTTCCTATTATGAACAGTTATGTGCATTTTTTTTTTTTTACCAAAATGCTCATGCACCCCTCTTTTATGAAAATATGTCGTCTTCTATTTTTGTTTGTATAGTAGTCCCTTCTTATCTAAGGTTCTGCCTTCTGTGGTTTCAGTTAAACTATGATCAACTGTGGTGAAAAGATATTACATGGAAAATTCCAGAAATAAATAATTCATTAGTTTTAAGTTGCATACTGTTCTGAGTAGCATGATAAAATCTCACGCCATCCTGCTCTGTCCCACCCAGGACGTGAATCATCTCTTTGACCAGCATATCTTTACTGCATATACCGCCTGCCTGTTAGTCACTTAGTGGCCATGTCAGGTATCAGACTGAAAAAACACAGTATATGCAGGGTTTGGTACTATCTGTAGTTTCAGGCATCCGCTGTAGGCCTTAGAACTATCCCCTGTGGATGGGGTCGGGGGTACCGCCATATTGTTTTTTACATTTTATTTTTTGCTGCCTTCTCTACTTAAATCTCTCAAAGTAGGAAGAATTGCCTTCATCAGAGAGTAAAACCCATGGGTACCAGTACTTAGTAGGTTGCAAGAGCAATGGGTTCTCCAAAAAAAATACTTGTCAATAATGCATTGAAAAGGCAACCATCTGTGGGGAGAGAACAGGCTCTAAAGCCAATTAGTTTAATGAATTTGCTTAAAAATTTAGCATCATTTTTGAGAACTTTTACATCCATTTGGATACCCTGTTTATTTTTCTTTCTTTACTTATGTATGCATTTATGTATTTATTTTTGCTCTTGGCCATTGATACTTTCAGAATTAAAGAAACCTAATTTTGCTCCTGTAGAAATAGCTGATTCCAGGACCAAGGCAGGGAAAGTACAAGATTAGCCTGAAATACCTTGATGTTGCAGAAGCAACACAACGCTCAAAGAGGGAAGAGGATGTGTCAAAAGGTCACAGAAGCCAGCTCTAAGATGCTCCCACCGAGCGGAAACAACTAACAAGAGGACAACCTACAGAAAGGGAGAAAATATTTGAAAACGATGTACCTGACAAGGGGTTAATATCGAGAATATATACAAAACTCAAATAACTCAATAGCAAAAAGACAACTGACCCTTGAACAAGCAGGGACCTAGAGCAGTGGAAGATCCACGTATAACTTTTGATTCCACCAAAGCTTAACGAATAGCCCACTGTTGACCAGTTACCAATAACATAAGTAGTCGATTAACACATAATTTAAATGTTATGTGTCTTATACATGCTATTCCTGCAATAAAGTAAGCTAGAGAAAAGAAAATGGTTTTGCGGGGAGGAGTGTTCGTTTGTTTTTTGAGACAGGGTTCCACTCTGTCATCCAGGTTGGAGTGCAGTGGCATGATCATGGCTCACTGCTGCCTCACCTCCTGGACTCAAGTGATCCTCCTGTTTCAATCTCCCAAGTAGCTGGGACTACAGGCATCCGTCACCATGCCCAGCTCATTTTTAAAAAAACATTTTTGTACAGATGAGGTCTCTCTATGTTGCCCAGGCTGGTCTCAGACTTTGGGTTTGCTGAAGTGATTCTTCTGCCTGGGCCGCCCAAAGTGCTGGAATTACAGATGTTTTCTCAGTCGTACCCGGCTGAGAAAAGAAAATGTTTTTAAGAAAATCATAAGAAAAATAAAGTACATTTACATACTATACTGTACTTATTGATAATGCAAGTTGTCATCATCTGTTTATAAAATGGGTCCTACTCTCTGAAATGGCAGCAACCCCAACTGCAGACCTCAATCTATGGTACATATCAATCAAGCAGCTTAGTTTTTCCTTGTAATGTCATGACTTTTCTCTGCTTTTTGGGAGCACTTCCAGCATCACTAAGGGTGCTTTATATGAGTTCCAGAGTGTTATTCGAGGATTACGGTATTGCACAATGGAAAGCACTGGAGAACCGCAAAAGACAGCTTTTTACTGTGATAGGCAATTCACTGGAGAGATGAACTGCTGGTGTGGAGATGATCAGCATCACGTGGCATTTGAAACGGATACTTCCAGCACCCTAGCACAGCTCACTGCAATACCAACAGGGTGGCTACAAAATTATTACAGTAGTACAGCATGTACTACAGTTAATTTTATGCAGCTGTGATTTTACTGATTGATTGAGTTGGAGTCTCACTCTGTTGCCTAAGCTGGAGTGCAGTGGCACACACATAGCCACGCCAGCGTCAACCTGCTGGGCTCTGGCGATCCTTCTGCCTTAGCCTTCCAAGGAGCCAGAACTATAGGCGCACGCTACCACGCTCGGCTAATTTTTTATTTATTGTAGAGACAAGGTCTCACCAAGTTGCCCGGGCTGGACTCAAACCCGTGGGCTCAAGCAATCCACTCACCTTGGCCTCCCAAAGTCCTGGAATTACAGGCTGAGCCACCAAGCCCGACCTAAGCTCTGACGTAATACTGCATCTTTACTATTCTTATATGTCTCTTGACTGCAAATGGCGCCATGTATGGTCTGTATTTGCACATGTAAGTTGTGATACATTTTAACTTTTCATAATAGATTTGTGTATATTTTATGGTAGTAAATGATAAAATAAACTAGTGTCAACATATATTGTATGCATACATGATAAACCTAACTTTTTTTTTTTTAGTCAGAGTCTCACTCAGTTGCCCAGGCTAGAGTGCAGTGGCTCGCTCATGGCCACCCCAGCATTAACCTACTGGACTCAGGCGATCTCTCCACCTCAGCCTTCCAAATAGCTGGAACTACAGGCACATGCTAACATGCCCTGTTAATTTTCTGATTTACTGTAGAGATGAGGTCTCACCAAGTTGCCCAGCCTGGTCTTGAACCTCTGGATTCAGGCAATCCTCTCACCTCAGCCTTCCAAGGTGCTGGGATTCAGGCTTGAGCCATTGCGCCTGGCCTAAACCTAATTTTAATTAATTTTTTAATTCTTCTGTGCTTCATGATTTGTCTGTGAGTTTTTTTTTTTTTCAAATCGTCTCAAATCTATCACTAATTATCAGTAAATGCAAATCAAACTACAATGAGACATCACTTCACCCCAATTAGAATGACTATTATCAAAAAAACAAAAAATTACACGCTAGTGTGGATGTGGAGAAAAGGGAATCCTAGCATACTGTTGGTGGGAGTGTAAATTGGTACAGCCATTATGGAAAACACTATGGAGATTCCTCAAAAAATTAAAAATAGAACTACTGTATGATCTAGCAATTCCACTACTGGTTATCCATCCAAAGGAAATGGAATCAGTATGTTGAAGAGATAGCCTCACTCCCATGTTTATTACAGCATTATTCACAATAGCCAAGATATGTAATCAATCTAAGCAACAGATGGATTGTTAAAGAAAATGTGTTATACAGTACATACAACACAAAGGAATACTACTCAGCCAGAAAAAGAATGAAATCTTGTTACTTTTGACAACATAGATGAACCTGACGGACATTTGTGAAAGCAATATAAACCAGGCACAGAAAGACAAATACCATATGATCTCACTCATCTGTGGAATCTAAAAAAGCTGATCTTTTAGAAGTTTGGAGTGGAGCAGTGGTTACCAGAGTCTGGGAAGGGTGGAGGGAGGGGATAATGGGGAGAGATTGGTCAACAGGCACAAAATTATATATAGATAGGAGGAATAAGTTCCATTGTTCTATAGCATAGTAGGGTGACTACATAAACAATATTATAATGTATTTTTCAAAATAATTAGAATGTGCTGAATGTTCTCACCACAGAGAAATGATGACTGTTTGAGGTGATGAATATGCTAAATACCATGATTTCATCATTACACAATGTAGACATGTATCAAAACATCACACTACCCCATAAATCAGGTACAACTATTATATGTCAATTAAAAACAAAATAAAAAAGATGCTCCCACTGGTCAAATAAGAGACAATTAAGAATCAAAATAAATATCAAGAGCAATGTATTGCAACCCATCAAATAAGATAGGACTCCATGAATCCAAAACAATATAAATATATAAGTAAATAAATAGGGGAGAAGAGAAAGTTCCACTTCACAGTATAACGCCAATTACTACATATAAAAAGAATGACAGAGCCATCATCACTGGATACTAAAGCTGATGGATCAAAATGCAGGGAGTTGGCTGGACTCGGTGGCTCAGCCTCTGAACCCAGCACTTTGGGAGGCTAAGGCAAGTGAATCGCCTGAGTCTGTGGGTTAGAGACTAGCCTGGGCAACTTGGCGAGACCTCCTATCTACAAAACATTTAAAAAAATTAGCCGGGCATGGTAGTGTATGCCTGTAGTTCCAGCTACTTGGAAGGCTGAGGTGGAAGAATCGCCTGAGTCCAGCAGGTTGACGCTGGGGTGGCCGTGAACGTGTCATTGCACTCCAGCCTGGGCAACAGAGTGAGACTACAACTCAAAAAAGAAAAAAAAAATATGGAGTCACAGGATCTTTGTATAGTCTAGCCCTATCTTCTCACAAGATAAGTATTAATTGCAAAGGGGGCAGTAACTTTGAAACGGCAGCCCTGGAAGGCACCACCCTAATCAAACACCAAAGTTCACATTGCCAGTAATGACTTATGTGCCCCTCGATTCAATGTATCACTGAAAAGAATTCAGCATCACTCCTATGATCTCCCTGCCAAAAGTGTATATAACTTGAATCCCATCGAGAGAAAACATCAGACAAACCAAACTGAGAAACAGTCTTCAAAACAACTGCCTGTAGTCTTTAAAAATGTCAGTGTCATGAAATACAAAGAAAGACTAGGAACTGTTCCAGATTAAAGGAAACAAAGGAGACACGACAACTGAATACAACACATGATCCTGGATTTTCTTTTGCTTAAAGGATATTATCAAGACAAAAGGTGTACTATTTTTTGGGAGGCTGAGGTGAGTGGATTACCTGAGCCCGCAGGTTCGAGACCTGCCTGGGCAACTTGGCGAGACCTCATCTCCACAATAAATCAAAAAACTAGCTGGGCATGGTAGTGTGCGCCTGTAATTCCAGTTACGTGGTAGGCTGAGGCAGAAGGATCGCCAGAGTCCAGCAGGTCGAGGCTGCGGTGGCCGGGAGGGGCCACTGCACTCCAGTCTGGGTGACAGAGTGAGACTCCTACTCAAAATAAATAAATAAATAAAAATAAAATAAAAAAATAACATACAAATGTGTTTCCTTCTCAAAAGGAAAATGGGTCAAAATCATGAGCAAGAATATGGCAACATGCTAAAACAGTGGTCAGGGTGGTGGAAGAGCAGACCACATATTGAATCTCCTCCTGGGTCAAATGAGGTCTCTTCCCAAATGAGAGCAAATGAATGACCAATCATTATGAAGGTGCCTTAACACATACACTCTATCTTGATAGCACCAGTCCTTTTGAGTCCCTCAGACACTTAGAGGGCTGCCTGTCTGAAATCTACATGGCAAAGCTCATCTCTCTGGCTGGGTCTGATTCTCCGGATAAGCCCAACTGAGACAGCACAGAGAGCAGACTGTCTGAGCCGTGAAGGATCAGCAAGTCATAACACAAACCTCTCTGACCACGCTGAACATGTAATCTTCAGAATCATAGCAGCGTCTCCTGTACCTTTTTCTTGGCCGCTGGCTCAGCAACTCAGGAGTTTGTAATCCCCACTAGGACAGCATATCTCCCCAGACGGTTACTGTTCATGGCTGACTTGTGCTTACTCTGCATTAAACCCAATGCAGAGACCATGGTAAGGAGGAAAGGAATGTCTGTGGAAAAAGTGGCTGGGATCAACCAACAAATGGGTAAGGAAATCAGGATGGTATATCCTAGACAGGCACTGACTATTCAGAATGGAATTGCACTACAAATTCTTTAACAGAAACGTGATGGCTGCATTTAGGTCCTGAAATGATAAGGATCTCAGTATTAGAGCAGCACCATGTTATGGGCCCAAAAAGGCGCTGGTCTGAGGTTCAAGTTGAATTTTTTTTGTTTCTAGCCATGGTGAGAAAGGGTTATGGGAAGATGGAAGGGTTGTCTTCAAAGGTATAACCAGGCACATTTCATTCACTTAAATGAATATGTACTTACTCAAGGGAACAATGATGTAATAATACAGTCTAGACCACGACCCTGATGCTCAGATTTTTATAGAAATAAACTATACCAAATTAATCACAAATAATACCTTGTAATTAATATAGGCCATAAGGTACACATGCAAACAGGAAAAAACTAACTGGGCGAAATTTACTGAGATCATTTCTAGAAGTTAAAGACAAAGAAAGGAAATTAATGCTATGACTTGAAAGGTTGTAGACAAAACCCACAGATACAAACGTTCAGCATCGGGAGCAGTGAGGGTGAGGCCAGGGACCAAGGGAACGGGTCCTGTGGATCAGATGGTTCTAGTTGGCGGTTGACCACACGGCAGTGTGTGTGGTGTGTGCTGGGCCATTAAATGCAAGAGATTGGCTTTGCTTATCATCACGCAAAGAAGGATCACTGAGTCCAGCAGGTCGAGGCTGCGGTGGCCATGAATGTGCCACTGCACTCCAGCCAGGGCAACAAAGTGAGACTTTAATTCGGGGGGGAAAAAAAGGAGTCCAATTCATGCCCAAGTGGGGGTGTTGAGGGAGCTGAATGCTGCTGGAAGGTGAGGGTGCATTAACAAGTGTCTATAACACTCTCCTGAACAGCCAAAAAGCAATAAGCATGGGAGAACAGGTGGATGAGAGAAGCTGAAGACCTTTGCACCATCTTACAGCCTGAGTGATGACCACATGCCTCCTAGCCCTGAAGATGGGGGGCAAAGAAGTAGGAGCAAAGTGCGAGGGAAAGATGGGTGGCTCACACCTGAAAAATAAGCAAGTGCCCAAGGGCCATTCTAAGTGCCAGCGCAAGGCTGGGAGGAGTGGTAGGCAGAGAAGCTGACACCTTGACCTCAGGCTTTAGCATACTGGGGAGAGAAAGCACATTCAAGGCAGAGAGGAATAAAAGTGAAGACAGGTGTCATCATACTTGCAATGCTGGTGGTTCTCATATTTGAATTTCAAACAAACCAGGATTTTAGGCTTTTCAATGAACTTTTTCTAAAAACTTCCCCCTTTCTTAAGCATGTACCTGATTTTCATTATACAGAACATCACTCACTGTGTATAACGTGTGTGCTCCTTCTAGGTGAGTCAGTATGAAGGCACCATCGTTGGCCACAGCTCTCCAGAACTAGTGGACCTCTGCACATAACTCACTAGAAAACTGCTTATTTTCGCTCTAACTAGTAATACTTTATTTAAACCTGCTGAGTGTGAACAGGCAAGACTGTCTGCCATGTCTCATTCTCTCATGTCTGGTTCTATAATCTCTGGGTCTGGAGAGAGCTCATCTTTCCTGGCTCCTTCCTTCTTTACTCTATGAAGGTACCACTTGCTTTTCTACCTCATGACCCTCCTGGGTGCCAGGGTCCTCTTCATTCCATTTGGAGCTTAATGGAAGCGGAGTCGCTGAGTTCAGATCTACTGAGGGGCTAGAATGTTTATTTAAAGAGTAAGCCTTTAAGTTACTTTGACTCAGATTATGCTGGCAACAACTTTTGAAACCCAGGGGTGGACCAGGAGCAACGTTTTAAAACTATACCCACCACTCTGACACAGTAATTTAAAGAGAATCAGCTGTATCTGAATAAGATCTTACAAAATGGGGAACGTCCTAGACAAAGATTAAGAATAGAATATGCAAGAAAGCGAGCCACTAGTTCCCTCTAAAGCTTTCTTTGAGGAAGTTGGATGAGTTCAGGTTCTCTTTTGCAGGTTCCAGTTAAAACGAATTATAAGACTGGGAAGTTGGCTTGGAAACCACGGGGCCCAAGGGCAAAACACAGGGCATCAGAGAGTCAAGAGAAGACCTTTGCAGGGCCAGAGCAGAGGTCATCTAACCAGGCATTTCTTCAGAACATATGTGGGCTCCAATCCACCTTACCTGGTCTCTGGTCGCTACAGGTGGGCCCCCTCAGACAGGGTTAGCTTCTGACTGTCAGTGCAGCACATTACTTACTTTTTATTCCATCAAAGGCTTGAGAGTTTCTCATCATCTGAAGAAACTACCTTAGCTGAAGACACGTGTGTACTGAAAGGTGGAATGACAACTTTTAACACACATCTGCTAATTTAGGAAGTTCACATAATCTAAAAGTAGCTCAGCTGTGATTAATCAAGTACTGGGACACCACCAAGGGCCCAGTAAACTACAGACCACAGGTCCATGGCCTGTTTTTGTAAACAGTCTTATTGGAACACGGCCATGCTCATTTGTTTATACATAGTCTGAGGCTGATTTGGGGCTACAATAGAGCTGAATGTTAACAGAGAGTGTATGGCTTGCAAAGTCTAAAACACTGTCTAGCTCCTCATGTAAAATGCTTGCATTACACCGGATTACACTGAAGTATCATTTGAGGAAGGTGAAAAAATAAAAACATACTGTTCTCAAGAAAGCACCCAAAGACATTATGAGCAGTTTTCCATAAAACATCTCATGCCCCTAGTACCACACTCAGGCCACACAAAATATCAAGGGTTACAAATATTCAGATTTTATTATAAATAAAATACTGTTTTTCTTAAAACATAAAAAAATGCCAAGTGTTGCATTTTATTAACCACCCTGGAGAGCAAGACTGTAGAGATTAAGGCAAACAGCTATAGTGAAGGCACACATAAAAAGGCCACAGTTGGGATTCCAAGAAGTTCCAGGGAAGAACAGCAGTACATACTCCCCGAGTCACCCAGCATTCTGCAGCAGCCATTCTGTCGGTTTATTATTACATGAAATACAGATAATCGCAACTAGACAATAAAATAATGGCTGTATTGCAGGAGTGTAACTAAGGTATCGTCTTGTAGAGAATTTTTATTTTAAAAATAAAATTCTGTTTAAAAACATACCACACAGATGGAGAAGGAAAAAAAAACCCCAAACCAAATCAAACTAAACCACCCCAGCATGGCCTAAGACTTGCTGGAGTAAACTTGACTCAAACGAGCTTGGCAGTTGATCTTCAGTCCTCTTCCTGCAACCTTGACCAAAATGCTCATGTGAGGATGTGGCCACTTGAGGAACTAGCCAAGACACACTGATGGGAAAACTTGGCAAAAAGGAGCCGCGCCTTCTGAACAGTGGAAGAGGCCTGGGAGAAGCAGCGGAGTGATAGCCAACGGGCACACCACAACAGAACACTTGTAGTGAGCTCTGGCAGGCCCCAGGGGGATGGAAACGGAACATGGGATCACTAGGAGTGGAGTGATGCCACCTCTCTCTGGCTGCCCATCTGTGGCACTGTTCCTTATGCCCTCAAAGTGCTCAGTCAGAAAGCACTCCCTTATAAAATTGACCCACCTAGCTCCAATAATTGCCAGAAAGGGCACTTCTTAATCATTCCTGGCTAAACCCACAATGGTGGGAAAGAGCCTCTTCAGCAAACTTTCCTAATCCCGCCACATCCTGTCAGCCTGGTATTCCTGCTCTGGAACATTAAGAATGGTATCGTGCGACAGGTGAGCACCATCAGGACTGCAATGGAGGAGGGCCGATTTACCGCTCTACAGTGGCTGGGTGTGGAAGAAAGGAAATGAAGCTGGTGTTAGAGAATGGAGATGCTGCAAACACAAGGTAGAACGCAGAGCCACGGGGAACAATACAACCCCTGGAAGGAGGAGGTATTCAGATACGCTGTGCCAGTGAAGAGGGAAAACAAAGAGAAGTGAACAGTGCCATTCTAGAAACAGGACCAAGTATATTTACATAAATTCCTTACTCTATAATCATGATAAACAAAACAACATTCACACAAAAATATAAATTTGAAATAATTAATAGCACCAGTGTGTCAGATAATAGTTTTTTTCCCCCGCTACGCAAAGTACAAAGTTGCATAGTGTTAAAGGTTATATATGAATCTCAAAGGCGGGTTGGTAGGAGGAACGGGGTGTGTGGCAGGGAACTGTCACACTGTGGTCTTAAAACACAACCACAGAGCTGAGGATCGAAAGTTGAGAAGCCCACTAGGAAACTCCATATAAGGGTCTTCCCTCTACACCTAGAGGAAAGGGTTAGAGTGGGTTTAAATCACAAAGTGCAGGAACTAGATGGTGCCGGCAGCTGCGTACAATACTGAGTGCAAGTATTTGCCACCAGGATTTGGCAAACAACAATGTGGTTTGAGGGATTCTAGAAGATGGGAACATCAGAAGAAAACCAGAGCTAAGGGTCATATATTTCATCTCTCTCCAACAGAAGGAAAAACGGATATACAGGATCCTGACAGTACAAAGCTATATCTAAGTATAATCCCTTCGCTAGAAAAGACTAGGACAAGGAGGTTTGTTTTGTCAAGATCTTAGGAACTAAATGTTCTCTGCAGGTAACACTAGTTCCAAAAGTAACCTAACAAAAAAACTCTAAGAATTAGTTTGATTTTGAAAAAAAAAAAAAAAACTTTAGTGGTTATCATATCCCTATTTCTTCTGTGTGAGTTCCATTTAAGAGAATATCAAAAGATGTCTATTGGTGAGTGCAAGCCGCCCATCCAGAGTCAAATTATCAGCTGCCCAAAAACCTGAAAAAAGTTTATCTTCCTAGACAATGATTAATATACAAGAAAATCTTCAGCCTATTTCAGCCAAGTTCACCTGAAGACTTTCATCAGTAATTGTATCCTTACCCGTGGATGGCTCAGTGTCCTATACTCAAAAGACCTAAGACAACTGATAGATGGCTACTGACATTCTAAATGACCAATACCTTTGGCACAGGATGTTTATTTCCTTTTGCTTAGAAGGAAGAGGGGCAGGAGACGCAGATGCATTTTCTTTATCCATGGACTGGATATACTGGCCATCACAATGCTACCAGGAGTAGCCAGACTTTTCCTTCATAGAAACAGAGTACTGAGACTGAGGAGGTTCTGCTGGTGTGGAGAGGGAGGGCCACCTGCCCTGCCCTGGCCTGGCCTACGAGGGCTCACGCGATGTGCTTATACCACTGCACCGTAATGCAGGATGCCATGTCCTCACGCAAACCAGAAGGGAAAGTGTGGGTAGGGTAGCAACGTGAGTGGAAGAGAGACTTTTATTAGATAAAACCCTTTGTTCCCGATTCAGGATGTTTAATTTGCTTCTCTTTTAACTTTGTGACTTTTCCTGGTTCAAAAGGACAGTGATGGAGAGCAGCAGAGAAGTGGGGGTCTGAACAATGTAATCTTTGCGTCAAGGCACTCTGTGGCCTCACAACTGCTCCCCTGGCAGAGGAACGCTGCCTTCCAGCCCTAAAGATGCTAGGGCTTCTCAATGGACGGGGTGTTGAAGCAGCCGGATGGTAAGGTCTTCTTGATGTCTTCCAGATTGCGAATGTCCTTCAAGATCTCATCAATATCACGGTTATAGTCCATGATGGCAGCCTCCTGCTTCCTGGCTTCATTCTCCAGGTCAGACACTTTCCTATCAAGATCGCTGACCTTCATTTCTTCTTTGGCTTTGTTCAGGGTGCCTTCAATCTCGTTTAGTTTGTTCAGGTCCACTGTCTCCAGCTGCCCTGTAGTGTCAGAAAGTACAGAGAGGAGAACAGATGCGTTCAGTAAGAATTTTACTTGTACAAAGGCATATAAACAACACGACCAAATATAAACGCTGACCTAACCCAGCAGGGAGGAGCCACAGCACACAACCAATATTGATTGGGATGGGTGTTTTTTTTTTCTGGGACAATGATTTTTGCAGAATGCTTTCTAAATTAACAGCTACCATGCTGGATCTTAAGCTTCACTTGTGGGTTTCTTTTTTTTTTTTTTTTGAGTTGGAGTCTCACTCTCATCACCAGGCTGGAGTGCAGCGGCACACTCACAGCCACTGCAGCCTCTACCTGCTAGATTTAGGTGATCCTTCAGCCTCAGCCTTCCAAGTAGCTGGAACTACAGGTGCATACCACCACGTCCGGCTAATTTTTGTGATGGAACCTGCGCAGGCTCAGGCAATCCTCTCACCTCGGCCTCCCAAAGCGCTAGGATTAAAGGCTGAGTCACCGTGCGCAGCCTCACTTGTGGTTTTGAAGGTCATCTGATAACACTGAATACATTTTTTAGGTTTATATACATAATCTGTGTGTCATTTTTGTGCTATCAAAGGATATACAAATCTCTAAGATAGCTCCCTAAGTCTTCAGCTCTTTGACAGATTCCAAGGAAAAATGAATTGGTTTGGGGGATTGCTTTCTGCTTTCAGGAGTTAGAAACTATGAGGAGCTTTCCTAGGCCAAGGAAAATGGCCAAAGTTGAGATGCTAAATTATTTTAGCAAAGCTTCACTTTAAGCTTAACAAGAAAAAGAGGTTTGTTTTTTTTAAAAAGAAACTGCTTCCGTATTAATAAACAAAAGTAGACCCAATGAACAGCACTTTATATATACTCTACTTGATTAAGGTCTTGCAAGAGCATTTTAAATCAGTGATTCTCAGATGTTAAATAATTTCCCCAAATTTGGAAAGCCTGTAGGCAACAAAGCCAAGATTCTAGCCCAACTCTGACTAACTTTAAAGTCTAGCTCTTTCTTCCACAAAAAGCATTCTTCTCTAGCTTACTTTCATTTTAAATCCATCTGCTGGCATATAACTTATTATTTTTGACATCTGAGACAGATTAAAAAATAACTCCTCAGCATCCCTCCCCCCTCCAAAAACACACCAATATTCAAAAGCTAGCAAATTAAAATATGAGGCCTTGCTACAAAGAATCTTGGCTAAAGTACTGACACCTTATAATGGAATCTGGTGACTAAAGTATATCCATCCTAAAATGAACTTGCTTCCTAGCAAACTGTTTTAAAAGGATGCTTACATTCTTGCAAAAGCAAGGTTTTTCTCTTAGCATAAAAGCTTTCCCCTTATCCAACTGTCCTTTAGTTAGCAAATGAAGAGAATCCCAGGCAGTGAAGTCATGATCCGTTTTAGGAATTCTTTTATTCTATCATTGAAATTCTTCAGTTTAAATCCCTTAAAGACACCCTCTGCCAGCAAGATGAGCTAAGAAAAATTACTGTCTAGTTGGTTGACCACCATGATCCTAGACCACCCTCTCTGGTACTAGATCTTCAAAATATAAAAAGAAAGTCCCCAGACCACAGTATTCTATTTAGGGCCCGGTCCACAGAAGGCACCTAGCAAATACTTGCCAAATTAATACAACCCAGAGTCATGATTCCGGTCACATGCTAAAGTTGATGAATATATCAATATTGTAATAAAGCAAGTTGCTCTTAAAGGCAACACATGCAAGACACATTTAATAAGGTACTTTCAAATAAGCAAGAGCTTAAATAAATATTAATAATTTAATGGATGACTTAAAGGGGCTTCAGTAAACCTCTATTATCTGCCTTTTTTTTTTTTTTTGAGTTGGCATCTCACTCTGTTGCCCAGACTAGAGCACAGTGAGTGGCATGATCACAGTGATCATGGCCATGGCAGCCTCAACCTCTTGGGTTCAGGCAGGCTCCTTCCACCTCAGCATCCTGAGTAGCTGGGACTACAGGCACATGCCACCACATCCTGCTAAATTTTTTTGGTTTTTTGTACACAAGAGGTTTTGCAACATTGCACAGGTTGGTCTTGAACTCCTGGGCTCAATCTGCCCATCTTGGACTCCCAAAGTGCTGAGATTACAGGAGTGAGCTAATGCACCCAGCCTCCTGCTTTTGAGCTATACTGCGTCAAGTCCCAAAAACAGAGCAAAGGATTCAGAGATTAACTGCAGGACTCTGGCTGCTTACCCAGCTGCTCCAAGAGATCATTGATGATGTTGAGAAGGCTGGTAACAGAGTTTTTGGCCTTTCTGGCATTGATCTCAGCTTCTTGAGCAGCCTGTGAAGCCTGTGGGGGGAAAAGGATAAATGATACAAATAATCCCAATTATATGTCTTCATCTTCTCTAAATATTTTTTCCCCAATGAGCCAACAAATGTAAGAGTCAGACGTTTTCCCTTTTCCCAACTCATGAAATTATCAACTCTCTGCAGGATTTTGTTTTGGGGAGGCACATCTTCATGTTGTGGATGTTGCTGTTTCCACTTCGCGTAACAGTTATGACTAGGTCATCTGTATGCTTACACTCACCATATCTGTATTTCAAAGATCAACAGCATCTCCTTTTCTTACTTTCTCACTCCAGAATACATGAAGGTGTATTTATAACACCATCCACCAAACAAGACAAGTTATTTTTAAAGGATGAGGATTGAAACTACATTTTAGAATCAAAACACATCCTTCAGGACTCTCTCAGGGACTTGTTAGAAATGTCCTATTCTTAGAAAACTTTCATAATCAAGTGAAGCTCTTTTGTAAAATCTCCCACCCATTCAGTCACCCAGCCACAACCCCTCCGCCCCAACACATTCATTTATTGGGGCAATATAATTTACATTTCAGGAATCAACCAAAGGTAAATATATTTGGGAAATTCCATGAAACCTGAACAAATACACTGTGCATGAGTCACAGGAAACAGTAATGGAAGAGGAAGTGTCTAAATATCAGAAAACAGATGCTCTCACAAATAAATTTAGTCAGGATATAAATGAGTGGCTTTGAGCTTCCTACCACATAATTGTTTTTCCTAGTTTTTGGTTGAGACAACACAAAAACTTTGGGATCAAAACAATGTGGAAATTTTAGGAAGAAAAAAGAAATCCAGGCAAAAAGCCTTCACAAATAAATGATTAATCTCTGCTCAAATCACAGCTGTTCTTCTGGAGCCTTCACAGGCTTGCCTGCTAGGACACTAGGAGAAAGGAAGAAAGGACTTGACTAGGGCCTGCCCAGGACAATGCCTCTGCATTTAACCTGTGATCTCCAGCTTCCCCTTCCACGAACAGCCATGAGTCTTCCCTCAAACAATACTGATCAAATGCTGGCCTTTCAGAACTGATATAAATACAGATAGGATCACTTATGTGCGGGTGATTTGTTTCTTTAGAAGCTATTTACCAAGAATAACAAGCTCTTCTTTCCAACCTTTGAATTAAATCCAAACCCTTTCTTGAAGTTCATGAAGAATATATCCTTTTCATTTTCAACAGAATCTAAACCTAATGTTTCTATAATCATATTAAGAATGAAACCAGCCAGGCTCATGACTCAGCCTGTAAGCCCAGCCCTTTGGGAGGCCAAGGTGAATGGATTGCCTAAGCCCGTGGGTTCGAGATGAGCCCAGGCAACTTGGCAAGACCTTGTCTCTACAATAAAAAAAAAAAAAAAAAAAGCTGGACGTGGTAGCATACGCCTGTAGTTCCAGCTACTTGGAAGACTGAGGAAGAAGGGTCGCCAGAGCCCAGCAGGCCGACGCTAGGGAGGCCGTTGAGCGTGTGTGCTACTGCACTCCAGCCTGGGCGATGGAATGAGACTCCAACTCAAAAAAAAAAAAAGGAAAAAAAAGAATAAAATCCATATAAGAAATATCTATTTTTACTGTATGGGAATTTCCACTTGAGACACACTGTACCACAGAAAACTAGAACAATTCAAACAAACAAAAAACACAAAAAGAGGAGTAAAATCAGGTGTTTGCACAAGGAGACTTCCTGTTTCCAACTTCTTTAGAGTCTTCTTTACTGAGATCCATAGGCCCTGTACTTCTTTCCTTTCAAGGTAAAAATGACTCACAATGAGGGGCCCTGTTTTTCAGCAGCAGTGAAAGAAAGGACTTCTTCCTTGCACTGCAAGTACACGAAGAACAAGTTCAGGCATGTCATTACTGTGATTGTTACACTGTACTGGAAAGGAACAATCCCATTATGACTCCACTAAAGTCTTTCCAAAGCAAAATATAGCACAGAACAGCAAAAGACTATAGCTCTTTCCTGGGCCCTACATTCACAAGTTAATTTTGTTATCAATAGTGCTATGTATACACATCATCACAAAAGGTAAAAAATTAAACTGGATTTATGTCTGGTATTTTTTGGTGGGGTGGGGGACAATGCTATCTTCAAACATTTCTTATATACAAGAAACTGTTCTTTGACTTTAAGGAACAAGTTGCTGGGAGAACAAGAAAAGGAAGGAAATTAACTTTCCACTGCAGTGCTTTTGTTCCTTTTTTATTTTATACCACTTATACATTACCTGTTGAAAAATACAGATACATACTTTCTAATATCATAAATCTCAAATGTATAAAACAGTGTTTGCTTTTAATGGAGAGTAGTTTTGGGACAGCACAATTGTGCAACAAAAATATCTGGCAAGAGATTCAGATTCTTGGTTTTTTATGTAAGCTACTAACCCAATTCTTGACCAGAAAATGTGACGAGAGTCTTCTCAACAAGCTGGGGATCTTTATTATTAAGCACCCCTTACCTTCTGCCTACAAACAAATATGTCAAGAACTCTTACCATCCCTGCCATCATCATATCCTGGTCAGCGTCATCTTGTTTTTTCTTCAGCTCTTTTTCTGCTTCTTGTAGCTGCTTCAACATATTGTTCACCTCATTATCCAGATCTGTAACTTCTGCAAAAGTTCTTTCAGCTTCTGCCTTGGTGCTGGTAGCATTCTAGGCATAAAATATGCAAACTGTTAATTAAAACATAAAAATAAAAGCTTTTCTTTTTCTAAAGTATGCTTCTACTCCTTTTATAATTTGTAAAATGCCTCAAAAATTAAGTCCAGAAAGAATACTACATTGAATTATGCTATTTCATGACTTATATTATTATTTAGTTTAGCTCTAAATTTTAACAGTAAATAAAAAATAACATTACTACCCAACATAAGAGCATTTTATGTTTTCTAAAGCACTTTCACTGTATCCTCTTCTTTCATCCCAGAAACTTTCTATTCTATTAATGTCATTTTTAGATGAGGTTACATAGCTAACAAAATGATAAACACTTTATAGTGTACACTTATACCACATTATATTAATTGGATACTTTCACTTGGATCAATTTTTAATTCAAAGCTAGCTTGGTCATGGCAGTTTACCACAATATAAAGAAAGACCACAATCCTAATTTGTGAGTATTTTATAAAATATAATTAATCCAAAAGCCAACTGTTCCAAAGAAACTAAGAAATTTGTGATTCTTAAATACCTAGTTTTAGAACTGCTCTGATCTCTCCTTTAAATAAAGCAAAAAGATTGATCTTAAAATAGGAAACAGTCAGCCTAAGAAATTATTCTCTAAGATGAGTATAAAGAATCCTAGCAGTGGCAGTTAGTCAGACAAAAAGTCTCTAGAGGAGTGGCTTAGAAATGCCAAAGTGCTTGAAGAAGAGGTTGAAAACTGTGATGATAAGGCAATTTATGTAATGAGAATAAAGGCAGCTGCCCAGGTCAAATACGTACGTTTATTTAGAAAGAGTCTGATTTTGTGTGTGGGAAAAAAACCCTATAGCCCTCTGAAGCTATCCCTCTTACTAATATCACAAACCCTACGCTGAGACATAGTAGAAATTTTAGACTAAAGTCCTTTTTTATAGATTCCCCCTCCTTAATCAATGTGATTACTTATTATAATACCTAGTTTTTAAAAAAATGAAAGGCAAGTATGGTTCAAGACAGTTTTACTGGAGCCAAGGAAAAAACCTGTAAGAGTTTTAGGGATCTGAAAAGAAACTGGCAAGTGACCACAGAAATGCACAAGCAGAGACTGTCTCACAGAAAAGATAGCACACACCTGCTGGACGGCGCTCGCGATGCTCTCTGCCTCATGTGCCTTGTTCTTGGCCTCTGTGGCATCTGCTGCAGCATTGCCCAGTGCCAGCTGTGCCTCCCGCGTCTTTTCATTGGCTTCTGTGATGGTCTGGTTGATGGCAGGAATCTTCTTTAGTGCCTCCTCTGCAGCCGTCTTGTTGTCGTTCACACGTCGATCGAAATCTAAACAGAGTTCAAGGAAACATATGTGAACTAAACTTCCAATAGCAAAAAAGAGACCTTTCAGGGAACTGCAACTGTATTTTGTTTTACAAACAATGAAAGTTGGGGAAAAATGGAAAACAGCATGGGCTGAAATCTCAGAAGAGCACAGTACATGTCTCTACATACAAACGTACTTCTGTTTCTAGAAAGGGAATTTCCACTTGAAAACTTTGCTTTAATGCAGAGTTCCTGGGCAGGCCATTTATTATACCTCAACCAGTATCAAAGCTACAATTTATTTAGTGTATACTGTACATCTGGTACTAAGTTAAGAGTTTTATGTCCCTGATACACAGGTTATATCATTTTTATACATAAGAAAACCGATGATTAAAGAAGTTAGACAATTTGCAGTGCAGGGTTTTGAACTAAGGCCTACTTGACACTGCAGCTCATACCTTCAACTATTATCCTATAAAATTTCCATATTTATAGAACTTATGACTGTTCTATCAGAGTGAATCCAGAGCTACTCAGTGAATTGGATATACTTCTATTTGGGGTGAAAAAAGAAAACACAAAGAATTAGATGCTATTGGCAGAGAAATGAAAGATAATCTCCATTTACCAACATAAGTCAACTAAATACGTGCGTGGTTACATGAGTTACCCTAACATAAGAAAATGTCTTCTTTTGTTGTTTTCATACTGAAGCATGCAGGGATAAAAGGTAATATGCTCTCTGGGAATTCTCTTTGTTTTTGAGTCCGAGTCTCACTCTGTCACCCAGGCTTGAGTGCAATGGTATCCTCATGGTCACTGTAGCCTTGAACTGCTGGCTCAGGTGATCCTTCCACCATAGCCTTCCAAGTAGCTGGGACTACAGGCACATGGCACCACACCCGGCTAATATTTTTATTTATTGTAGAGATGAGGTCTCGCCAAATTTGGCTGGTCTCGAACCCCTGGGCTCAGGCAATCCTCTTGCCTCCACCTCCCAAAGTGTTGGGATTATAGGTATGAGCTACTGCGCCCAGCTAGGATTTCTCTCTGAAATATTTTAGGATTTAAAAAAAGGAGGGTGTTGGGAATGATGTAATAAGTGTCATAAAATTATGATTAAAAAAAAAAGAAAATCACCCTAGTGGAGGAAACTACACATTTACTCTGTTATCTCAGCCTTTTGTACCTTTCAGGTTGTTGAGGATGTCATTGGCTTCTTGTAAGGTATCTCGTCCCCTTTTTGCAGCCTCTTCGGCAAGAGCCTTGGCAGCATCTGCTCGGGCAAGGAGTTGGTCTGCAGTCTGCAAACACATGGCAGATCAGAGAACAAACCCTCCACAGCAAATGCCTTCTCTCTCCTCATAACAAGACTCCTCAAAACCGCCACTCTGAAACTTCCCAGCACGTGGCATGTTGGGCCCCGCCACCATGTAGAAGGCTCTCCTCTAAGCACTGTGCTATCATTACAGACTTAGCTTACTCCTGGACTCAAGAAATGAAGCAACTAGCAAATCAAACCAACCTGCTGTTCAATCTTTCCATCCTCTAGAAGTTCCTTTACTTCAAGTTCCTTCCCTCTCATGTCTTCTCTGAGGTCCTCATAATCTTTTAACTTCTGATCAATCAGACGGTCCAGATCCTCGGCTTCCTTCTTTATTTTATTTGCTTCATTCTGTGAAAAGTAAGATCACTACATTTTAGATAAAATAAATCAACGGATGAAAAGATAGGCTCAGGAACTCTAATACTTTATAGGTATTTTTAGAAGAACAGCTCAGGTCAAGATTTTATGGACCATTTCTTTTTTTAATAAAAACTGAGATATATTTTACATAGAGTGGAATGAATACATAGCATTTTCATGTAGTTTGATGAGTTTTGACAAAGATATTTACCTCTGTAACCGACACCCAAATCAACATAGAGAATATTTTCATCACCCCAAGAAGCTTAGTTTCATCCCCTTCCAGTCAGTCTCCACCCCAGCTTTCCAACACCACTGCCACTGTTCTGCCTTTTACCCTGATAGGGTAGTCTTGCCAATTTCCGAATTTCAAACACACACAATCAGATAACATGTATCTGGTTGAAGAGACTTAAATCTTTAGAGTAAATATCACATCAACACCTCAGATATAAGAAGTGAAACACAGTAATTTCACAGTAAAGTTTAATGCAAAAATGCACCATTTAGACAGAGCTTGAAATAAGGACCCACAATGAGAGGACAGATATGAAATAAAGTCTTACCAACAGCAAAATATTATACCTGTCCCAGAGCATTTAGACTACTCTCTTTTCTCTTTCTAGGTCTCTACCAGACAGTCCCCAGGAGTAAGGGTCTTACTTCTGTTTGAAGTAATTTAAATGTATGGTTAACATTTGGATTTGCAATAAAAATTTACGAATGATCATTTATACCCTTAAAGTAGTCTTTGCTATTTACCTTGATAAGTTCTATTACCATACATAAAGTAGAACTAAACTTTACTCAGCAGGCAGACAGAGGAGGGAGGAACAGGGAGGGGACTGGAGGGGGGACTCTGGGAGGGAGACTGTGCATGTAGGCTGTCCCCCATACCTCCAGTGCCTCTGAGTCCACAGGCATCAGCTGGGCCACACTGGCATAGATCTCCACAGCCTTATCACCAGCTCTCTTGGCCTCCTCATGGACTCGGGCAGCTTGTTTCTCCAGATCCTGGGAGATGTTCTTTGCTTGTTCATACCTAAGGAACAAATGGTGTGACTGAATGAAAATCTTCGGTGCTTTTAAGCTTGATGTTAACCAGTTACAATCTAGTTTACATCACTGTGACACCATGCCTAAAACCTCAAAAGAAATGCTATGCTAAAATGCTCTCATTTTAATACCAACATTAAGTATAAATTTACATTTTACTTCATCACTTTATTTATGATGTATGGCTTACCATACAGTTGATTTCAGACACCCTTTAAAGATTTGTAGTGCAAGTATGTTTTCTCTACTTATTCTATCATATCTTTTTCCTTTTAACTTATGCAGAATTTTAAATATCATGGCTCATCTTGTTACAGTAATTGAATCAAACCAAATCTCTGTGGCTAGCTCCACATCCCCTGCTCTAATTACTGTGCCTTTTCAAAAGCATGATTAACAAAGGAAATCTTACTGCATGAATGCATGCCCCGAATCCACCAGCACTTAATTCTTCACTGAACTAGTGTTACAAGAACATTTGAAAGGCTATAAACCACTTTTAACTTATACTCACTTCCTATTAAGCTCTTCAATCTCAAATGCTGTTTGATTTTCTCCTGCTAGTGTCCTCAAAAGCAGATTGTACGCCTCGGTTGATGTGTCATTGGCTGTCTTTGCAACTCGTACAATGTCATCAGCTTCTTGTTTGTGACTGTACAGATAAAAGAAAAAATAAGTCACGAAACAGAACCATCTAATAGGGAAAGAAGTAATAAATTTAAGTAATGCTTACTTTATGATATCTACCAATGTTGGCAGAGTTCTATATTATTGAAAGACCTCTTAAATTTGGAATTTTGTGATCATTTCCGTAGGGTTGAATTTATAAATAGTATTTTGTAAACTGAGATAAAGTTATTTTCCAAGAAAATTAATGGCATAAAATTTATAGGGGAAAATATCTATAATTCTTCAGAAAAACTACTTTTAAATATATTTATGAGTAATTTACTTAGAAATTGTGAGTGGTAGCAAGAAATCATTTACCTAGTTATAAACACAAATCCCAGGCCTACTCTTTATTAACAACAATCTGCTAGTCTAGTTCAGTTACTATACAGTCTTAAAACAGTTTTGACTATTTAGACTTTGCATATGCAATCTAAATTATTGTCAGGAAATGTAACTCAATGCTAAACGGTAGTGAATATGTATATCAGCAGGGTCTCCAGTCAAATAATGCATTTTAGTTGGATCACTGCTAAGGTTTTTCCACATCTAAAATTTCATATTACACTGTCGCACTGCAGTACATAGTCAATCTTTTTGGTCTGATAAACTTTCATTCAAAATCCTTGTATGAAGCCCACTAAAATAAATTTATCTCCAAGATAAATTTCTTGGGAGCTTTCCATAATGCTGAGCTGGATTTTTTAAGAAGGAAAACCCAGCTATGAAACCACAGATGGTCTGTGAACCAGTTGACATAGCTTACACATTCACATTCACAAAGAACAGAAAGAAAGCACATGTTAAAGCAAGAAGCCTGTAGAACTGCTCTGGACACAGGCTAAAATTCTAGCCTTAGTCTTATTCAAGTACCCACCCCATGAGGTCCATTAACTATTCTATAAAGCATTCAACATTTATTGAATACCTACTATATGCCATGCACTGGGGCTTTAGCAATGAATAAAATACATTTGCCTGCCCTCATGAAGCCTATATTATAGCAATTTTATTTTTAAAAAAATTTTTATAACTTGATGCCTATTAAATTTAAAGTCTTCTAAAGAAATTACACTACACTTAATTTTTAAAAATCTTTAAAAATCAGGAATGATGCCGGGCTCCTTAGCTCATGCCTATAACCCCTTTACTTTGATAGGTTGAAGGAAGAGGATTGCCTGAGCCAGGCACTTGAGACCAACCTGGGCAACATAGTGAGACTTTGTCTCTGCAAGAAAAAAAAAAATCAGTTGGGTATGGTGGCATGCACCTACAGTCCCAGCTACTAGGGAGGCTGAGGCAGGCCTAAGTCTATGAGGTCTAGGTGAGGCTGTGATAAGCCGTGATCACACCACTGCTCTCCAGTCAGGGTGACAGAGTGAGACCTCAATTAAAAAGAAAAATCAGGATTGAAAATGGTCTGTTGCCTTTGGCTGATTTTTAAGTGTACTATGGGTTAGTAAATGTTTTTGTATTGAGAATTTAAAAATAAACATTTTTGTTAAAAAGTCAGAAATATTTTTTAAATTAATAATTAGATTCTACTGAGCTTCCTAGAAATCTATTAACTTGAAGGCCTTAAAGTTAAAAATCTAAAGGTGTTGTGGTATTCTTTGAGATGCACAAATATAATTTTTCTTCAAATCATCATATTCTAATATTCAAAGTGAATATTCTAATTTCAAAGCAAAAGAAATAAAGAGTACATATGGCTGTTAACATTTCAGAAATGAGAGGCAACTCTGCAAAAGTGGGTCACATGGAAAGTGTTCATGGATTATGGGACAGGCCAACACATACACACCATAAGGAAAGCTATGACTTAACCAATGAACAGGGATTTGGAGGTTACCGTTCGGCGAGCTTCCGAGCCTCTTCTGCCAAAAGAGTCATGTTGTTTGGGTCCCCCGTAGACTCTGGCTGAGTGACTGACTGAAGAGGAAATAAAGCACTTATTCTCAAAGGACTGAATTATTTAAATTTAATAAAGAAAGCATCAAAACTAAATTTGTATTCATGTTAGAGGGCAAAAAGAAGGCCCCTTCTTATTTTCACAGTTCTTTACTTAATATCAGCACTCTTGATTACAGATTCTATTATCAGTCAAGGATAAATAAAGATTAAATTGCCTAGTACCACAGAGGGAACAAAGCTAGAGAAATAACCCAGATGTCCCTTGATTTTTATCCAGTTTGTAATAACTGCTTCATGCCAATTAAGAGCAACATGGCTTTCTTGCTCCATAGTTAGGGACAAACAAAAAGATGCAATTTAGCTGAAGAAACACTCCACTGCCAGTAACAGACTTGCTACAAATTACCAAGGGACTCTCCCAGCCCCAACTCAGACGTTTGCAATCACTCACCACGTTGGCAGCAGCAACTTTTGCTTTCTCGAGTTCTCTGGATGCAATTTCAATCAACTGCTCTGTGCTCTCTACTCGGGTACGTGCTTGTTCAGCCAAATTTCCAGTCTCTTCAATGGTATTCCGGATATTCTGTAAACGGCTAATTTGGCTGGACAGAGTGTTATTCACTCTCTGGAGGCGATCCATCAGATTCTGGTCTACATCTGAAATGGGTTGCAGAAGAAAGCCTATAAATTATCTGAAGAGGGCCACACGATCTCACATGAAACTCGAGGTACTGTGTGCCTCCACCTTTCCAAACATAAGACCACTCTGGTAGGTTTCCCTGAGCCCACCAGCAGAGCCGGTCAGTGCTTACCATGCCCAGTGGGTCCCTTCATTGCGTTCTCCAATTGTGGGCCCACCCGTCCCACTTGACTTTTTTCTTATCACTACACTGCCAGTTGTACACAGCAGTTGGCAAAAAGAAGTAACCCAAGTAAAGTTTGGTGAAGGAAAGAAAGTCTGATTTTGATATTCCAGTCCATGCCAGATTTAATCATCGATATACAATGTTGTTAAAAATGCTGCCAGCTCAGACAGCTGAATGTTTGTTAAAACCCAGAAAAAAATTAGGTTCAAAACAGATATTGAAGTGTGGCAATTTAAACTCATTTTGTATTTTAAATTAAATAGACACTTGCTGCCACCCCCATGCCCCAGCACATCCATGTAATTTTTTTCAAGTAGATCTCTGCTTTTGAATAGTTCTTCAAATTTTCCTTTATTAATTATGTCCATTCAACCTAAACATCATACTCAGATCCTAATCAATCAAAAGATCAATATAAGCCCATACAAATATAAGGCAGGCTCGGTGGCTCACAACTATAATCCCAGCACTTTGGGAGACTGAGGCAAGAGGACTGCCTGAGCCCAGAAGTTCAAGACCAGCTTGGGCAATGTGGTGAGACATTGTCTCTACAATAAATAAAAAAAATTAGCCCAGTGTGGTGGCAAACACCTATAGTCCCAGTTACTTGGAAGGCTGAGGCAGAGGGATTGCCTAAGCCCAGCAGGTTGAGGCTGCAGTGGCGGGTTAGCGTCAGTGGGCAACAGAGTGAGACTCTGACTAAAAAAAAAGACAGTTCTTATTTTGGCATGATGCACAGTGTTGTGGTCTAAATTGTCCAAGGAATGTAAAAAATGCTGAAAGGTCAAAGATCAATAAAGATGAATACAGGTTTGGAAAATATCAAGTTGGAAGTAGGGCCATCAAAGACATGCAAAGGTGATGTACTACACAACTCTAACTATACACAGTGGTCCTGCTTGGAGGATTACTTAAACAATTCTTTGATAATCTAAAGTGTTTTCTTCTTTTTCTTTTTTTTTTTTTTTTTTTGAGCTGGAGTCTCACCCAGTCGCCCAGGCTGGAGTGTAGTGTTACACTCATGGCTACCACAGCCTTGATCTGCTGGGTTCAAGTGATCCTTCTGCCTCCTCAGCCTTCCAAGTAGCTGGAACTACAAGCGTGTACCACCATGCCTGGCTAATTTTTTGATTTATTGTAGAGACGAAGTCTCACCAAGTTGCCCATGCTGGTCTCAAACACCTGGGCTCAGGCAATCCTCTCACCTCCCGGCATCCCAAAGTGCTAAGATTACAGGCTTGAGCCACCACACCCAGCCTAATCTAAAGATTAAAAAAAAAAAAAAAAATACAGAGAATAAAAACAAGTTTACCATTCAGATTTAGGAGGCATAAACAGCCAATGGGGTTATAGAATCCCCTTCCTTTTAAACCTTCAAGAATACAACAGATATTGATTTCTCTGCCCAGTTCTTTAGGGAAAAAATAGTATCTGAAAAGAGAGTAGATAACCTATCTAGTAGGTTCACTTAAAATGCCTTCCCATTCTGAGTGTCTACTTGCAAGACCTAACTGCACCACAGAATTTCCTCTCAAATCTGTGGAATAAACCCAAGTTTAAAATACACACAAATACTTAAGGATAGTCTTAAAAGATAAAATTGTTATGGAGATATTTTCATTCTTGGCTAGTTTGACCCTCAACAGGATAGATCAGCCAGGAACTCTACAACTTGGGTAGGGAGTAGGGAGTAGATTTTAACCCTTGTTTCACTGTCATGCTCCAAGAACAGCAGCCCATTTGGTTCCCCCTCCCAGCAGAGGAATGTATGATGGCCATGGCTCTCATTAGAACTTCCATCCAACAGAATCACCTGCTTGCTCACAGAACAGTAAGCAGAATGATGGGAGACATAAACAGCAGAGGCTGCACCAAAATGCTTGAAGCCTGGACAGGTGCCGACACTGGGTGACCCTCCTTTCCTGCCCTCGACATACTATTGCTGGTGGTGCCAGTACCAGAGCTGCCGGTACCAAACCCCAGCTCTTGGATGGACGGATTGGTACTTAATAAGCTACTGACCTCTCATTTTATTTTTTCAATTTCTAAAAACTGACCCCATGGAACAATTTCTGAACTACAAAAATCAAACAATGGCCGGGCTCAGTGGCTCAGCCTGTAATCCCAGCACTTTGGAAGGCTGAGGTGAGTAGACTGCCTGAGCCTGCGGGTTTGAGACCGGCCCCAGCAATTTGGTGAGACCTCGACCCTACAATAAATCAAAAATTAGCCAGGTGTGGTAGCGCGCGCCTGTAGTTCCAGCTACTTGGAGGACTGAGGTAGAAGGCCCTCCTGAGCCCAGTGGGTCAATGCTGGGGTGGCCGTGAATGTGCCACTGCTCTCCAGCCTGGGCAATGGAATGAGACTCCAATTAAAAAAAAACAAACCTAAAAACAAACTGGCCAAAACAAGATATATCCAATTTCTTCCTTTTCTACCTTCACTACTTTTACAGACTTACACTGGTGTCCCAAGTACATTAATTCTATTTTTACCTTTTTTTTTTTTGAGTTGGGGTTTCACTCTGTCGCCCAAGTTGGAGGGTAATGACACAATCACGGCTCACTGCAGCCTTGACTTCTGAGGTCAAGTGATACCCCCGCCTCAGCCTTCCAAGTAACTGGGGTTACAGGCATGTGCCACCACACCCAGCTAAATTCATTTATTTTTTGTAGAGACGAAGTCTCACTACGTTGCCCAGGCTGGTCTTGAACTCCTAGGCTCAAGCAGTCCTCTCCTCTCCCAGAGTGCTGGGATTATAGGCATAAGCCACCATATCCTGCCAATATACTAATTTTAATGCATATTTACTATGTGTATCTGTGAACACTTGCATCTCAATGTTGGAAAGACCCAAAACAAAAGTGACCTCAGCTCAATGGCGAGCACCTTGACAGCAGGAACAGCATCACATTCATCTTTTCATCACTGGCATTTAGTACAGTGCCTCACATACTGTAGGTGCTCACTTAATGTTGTCGATAAGTGCTTGGAAGCTGCAACTTTAAGGGAGATGATATACTGCATAATGAAACCAATTTTGCCACAGACTAATTAATAAGCAAAAGTTAAGATCTTGTAGTATCATATAGCACATTGCTTCTCTTAAAGCGCAGTGTCCAAGAATCCACTGATGACATTAAATAAATACTTACTATACCATGGGCACTCTCTGTAAACAAAAGGACTTGCCTAGGTTTAGAAAAAAGCCTAATTCACAAAGTAAGAATATAAATAAAATAAGGTGACTTAAAAAGCAAGTAAAATACTTAAAAAAACTTTTTTAATTTCAAAGTTTTAAAAGTGAAGTTTCTTTTAAAGTGAATAAAGTATGTTAAAATAAACATATTGTCCTTTAAATCTTAAGCACCTCTTCTCTCCTTATCACTAGCCTCACCAGATCGTGTGCAAAAGACTGATATAATTACAAAGGACCTAGAAGTGGACATAATATATAAAACATCTAGTTTTATATAATGTTATTAATGCATTTGTTTGCTAATTAGACAAAAAATACAAGAGTAGGCACCACTTTCTAATGTTTCTTTTTGTAAATGCCAAGTGTGTATATTCAGTAGCTAGCTGTTCGGTTAATACTTGAAAACCACATTTTTTCCTTATGAGAATCCTAAGGAAATAAAGCAGTGTATAAAATAAATTCTCATTCACTAAAATGAAGTTCAAATTTTCTACTTAAAAATAATGCATATAAAATTGTATGCCTTTAACTGATTTTTACAACTATTTCTAAATACCTTGTAATGAAATTGATTAATAAAATGCTTGAAATTTGAACATCTGATAGTCTTTATAAGCTGGAAATATATACTTTATATATTTATGTTTATTATATCTTAAGGCATTAGGCGGGCATGGTGGTTCATGCCTATAAGCCCAGCATTTGGGGAGGCAGAAGTAAGAGGATTGCCTGAGCCCATGAGTTTGAGACCAGCCTGAACAACTTGGCAAAACCTTGTCTCTACAATCGATCAAAAAATCAGCTGGGCATGGTGGTACATGCCTGTCGTCCCAGCTACCTGGAAGGCTGAAGTGGAAGGATCACATGAGCCCAGCAGGTCAAGACTGAGGTGGCTGTGAGTGTGCCATTGCCCTCTACCTAGAGGAACAGAGTGAGACTCCAATTCAAAAAAAAAAAAGCATTAAGTTGATGGGCTGTTTTTTTGAAATACTGTTAATAAGTTATATTCTACAGGTAGCTTTAAAATTGAGAAAGACATCAGAATACTAATGAACCTGGATTAGGAGCCATATCTAAAGACTGGTCCACCTCATACTACTGTTCAGTCATGGGTACCTTTGACATCCTGGGCCTCGCGAAGAAGATCCATCACCTCCCTCTCTGCTTCCTTTAGTCGATCCTCAAAGGCTTTATCTGTCACCATCTCATCCCCAGTTCCAAGGTTTGCTATAAGACTCTCTAATTCCTGGAGTTTCACTCGATGATCAGCTACCTAAACGTCATGAAGGAAGGAAGAAAAGGGAAAGGTAGAACACACAGCATCCCTGAGGCTCTCAATCCTACCTTTTACAGAAATAACACAGTACTCTAAGAATATGTAGGTCTAGACACTCCAGGTATATATGCTTTTTGGATAGATGATATGGGTAGTTTTTGAGTTGGAGTCTCACTGTCACCCAGGCTGGAGTGCAGTGACATGTTCAAGGCTACTGAGGCCTCCATCTACTGGGCTCAGGCCATCCTTCCACCATCCTTCTAAGTAACTGGAACTATAGGCATGCACCACCAATCCCAGCTAATTTTTTAAAAAATTTATTGTAGAGACACGGTCTCGCCAAGTTGCCCAAGCTGGTCTTGAACCCCTGGGCTCAGGCAATCCTCTTGCCTCTGCCTTCCAAAGTGCTGAAATTATAGGCATTAGCCACCACTCCCAGCCCTTTGACTTTAAATACTACATGATGATGATTCTTTACCTCTGACCTCTCCCTGACCTTCTTGATATCTCCATTCAGTTCTCTGATAGGGATCTCAAACTGCACATCCAAAATCTATTCTCCGGAAGGGATCTCCATCTCTGTAAACAAGGCCTCTGGCTACCTTAAGTAAAAGAATTCAAGACCCATCTTGATTCTTCTCCTTCCTTATCCTGCCCCAAACATGTGTTACCTATCCAATCCAATTGAGAATTCCCCTTCTGCTCCATTCCTGACCATCACTCTTTACAGAGCAGTCAGAGTGTTCCTCCTTAAACAAACTAGATGTCCTAGCTTTTAAGGGTTTCTTCAGTGCATTCCCACTGGATTTCAGATAAAACCTAATCTCCTTTCTATGGTCAACATAGTCCTATATAAGCTGTCCCTACCAACCTCTCCTGCCTTATCACAGGCCACACTCCCCTTACTCAGCAGGCCCCAGCCACTCCCCAGCTTCCAGGCTATTGTACACCACGTTTCTTCTGCTTGGAACCTACCATTACTTCTCACTTGGCTTGTTCCTTCTTGTCCTTAAGGTCTCACCTAGAATGAATGTCCTCAGAGACAACTTAAATAAAGTTGTTTCCCCCAGTTATCTCCATTTGTATTCCTTCTGGCATTTATCGTTCTTCTGTTTATTAATTAATTTATTATTAATATTTTATTTTATTTTTTAGTCAGGGGCTCATCCTGGTACCCAGGCTGGAGTGCAAGGATCAGGTTCACCACAGCCTCGACCTCCTGGGCTCAGGCCATCCTTCCGTCTCAGCCTCCCGAGAAGCTGGGACTACACGCATACAACAAAATGCCTGGCTAATTTTTTGATTTTTTGTAGAGATGAGGTCTCGCTATGTTGTTGAGACTGATCTAGAACTCATCGGCTCAAGTGGCCCTCCCTCCTCAGCCTTCCAAAGTGCTGGCCTATTAATTAATGATTTTAGTTGTCTCCTTACTAGAATATAAGTCAGGTCAGGCATGGTGGCTCACACCTGTAATGTCAGCACTTTGGAAGGCTGAGGCGAAAGAACTGTGAGTTCAGGGGTTCAAGACCAGGCTGGGCAACACGGTGAGACCTTGTCTCTACAATAAATCAAAAAATTAGTCTGGCATTGTGGCACGTACCTATGGTTCCAGCTACTTGGAAGGCTGAGGCAGAAGCATCGCCTGAGCCTAGCAGGTTGAAGCTATGGTGGCCATGAGCGTACATAATAATTGTACTCCAGACTGAAAGACAGAGTGAGACTCCAACTCAAAAAAAAAAAACAAAACATAAGTCTCAAGAGAGACTATGTTTGTTTTATTCAGCTTTTCTATAGCTCTTAGTGCATAGTAAGTTTCAATGAAATGTCTACTGGCTAGATGAACGAATGATTGAACAAATGCACTGCTGACAGCTTACCTTATCCTTTACCAGTCGGTAACAAGCTGGACATTCCTGGCAGCCAGGCCAAGACCGATTGTAGAAATAATTCTCTTCACACTGGTCACAGCGATTCCCCACAAAGCCTTCTCTGCATTCACAGCGACCATCATCTTTGCACTGTAGTGAAAGAGACCCCTCAGGATGACAGTCACAGGCTGCAGAATAAGGGGAAAACACATAATAAGCACAAGAAGGAAGAGAGCGTCTTAATTCAGACTTGTATCAGTAAGCTGACTATGCTATCATTATAAGCATACAATGTTTTTTGAAAAACAGGCCTATGAGATTTTAAGTGGTTATGTCTGTTTAGCAGTGAAAGCAGACCCTTTTAAAGTAAAAATGAGCTTTAAAGTAAAATGTGCATCCTGTGGGACACATATCATGTTACTCGGTAATTACAGAAGTTATTAAGCTAATCAGTGCCCCTTTCACGCACTTAAAGAATTCATCTCTACCTTCATCTCTCCACTGTTTAATATTTCTCTAAGGATCTGGAAAACCAAATACAATTGCTTCTCCGGCATTATTTTATAGTTTGTTTACTAACTTTGTTCTCTGAACTGAGTCAATGACTTTATGCTACATTCCACAGGAGAAATGAAGGAATTCAGAAAGCAAAGAACCAATCTGTTTTGAGGCCCAATTCCAGGCAAGTGTTTATGCCAAGGAGAAGCAGATGTTTATACGTAACCATACCAAAAGGGCCCCAAGGGTGGGAAGCAACCATAGCCAGTAAGTCAACAAACACATTGTGAACAGAACTTCACTGTTTCATTATCTGCACCAAGAATGTGATCAATAAAAAAGGTTTGTCAAGCACAGTGGGAAGGCTTAGTAATTAAAGGGAAATTTTTCCCTGGGAAAGTAAAAGATTAGGAAAAGGAAGAGACAGAAAAGTTATAAAAGAAAACATAAAGTGGCTACAGAAAAACCAGAAAAACCCTTGATCTCCAGAGTTTTAGAAAAAGATGATGTTCTTCAAACAGATCCTCTATGGGGACCTGGGGACAGTCTTGACTGAGCCAGGAGCTAGGTTGAGGTACCAACTAGAATTAGGGTTAGATATATGCCACCAACACCCCTTACGTTTGCAGCCTTCAGGCCCAAACCCGAAATGGTTGACCTCACAGCGCTCACAGTGCTGACCAGTGACGCCAGGCTGGCACTCACACTGGCCAGTGCGGATGTCACACTGCCCATTGGTGGAGCCCAAAGCATTGCAGTCACACCTGTAAAGGAACACAGCACACTTCTCAGGCAAGGACCACAGACTTTAAAGCAAAACTTTTTACCCCCTAGCACAGCACTATTGTAATTTATATCAGAAAACTGTACGTTAAGGGTTATTAAGACAGAATGTTAAGGGTCATTAAGGCCCCATGGCTCAAGTAATTTTCATGAGTGTTCTTCAGAACCTCTTTTTCTAATCTCTCTGCTGCCAGTGGCTCTTCCCCCCAGGCACTAGGAGCTTTGAAAACAGGAATTCCCAGGTTGCAACCCTGGAGAGTCTGATTCTAAGCACCTCAGAAAGGACCTGGTAATTCGACTTTTTTAAATGTTGCTCAGGTGATTGTAACATAGTGGGGAGAGGGGCCCACTGTGCTCCCACTCCTTTCTTCCACTAGGTTAATTATCTCCAGTATTGCCCCGAAGGGTACCTTGCCTATATGAGGCACTCATAATTTCTGAACAAAGGCAAGTCAACTATAAAATATAACTTACAAAAATTCATTCCTGACAATGCAAAAATTACTTTCACCAGAAGCACCAATGTCTCACCTCTCACAGCCCTGCCCACTCTGCAGGTTATAGAATCCTGGGTTGCAAGCACCACAGTCCCGGCCTGTCACGTGAGGCAGACATTCACACTGCCCAGTCACGGGGTTACAGTTTCTCTGCTGCTTCACTGTCCCATATGGATTGCAGTTGCAGGCTAAGGCAGGAAGACAGAGATAGTAAAAGATGTAAATCACCTGGGAGAAACACTCAACTATAAACAATGCAAACAAGAAATTAAAAAAATTAGCAGGGCATGGTAGCATGAGCCTATAGCTACTTGGAAGGCTGAGGTGAAGGATTACTGGAGCCCCGCAGGTCAACCCTGGGGTGGCTGTGAGCATGCCGCTGCACTCCAGCCTGAGCAACGAAGTGAGACTCCAACTCAAAAACAAACAAACCAACCACAACGCAAACAGATTCGTTAGACTTGTATTGTTTAGTATGGTAGCCACCAGCCACATGCAGCTACCAAGCACTTCCAACGTGACTGGCTAGTCTGAACTGAGATGTGCTGTCAATGCGCTAAAGTGATCATCCTGCCTCAGCCTCCTGAATAGCTAGGAATATGGGTATGCACCTCTACATTCAGCTAATTTTTGATTTCTTTTGTGGAGACAGGGTCTATGTTACCCAGGATGGTCTTGATCTCCTGGCCTTGGGCTCCCAAAGTGCTGTGATTAAAGGTGTGAGCCACCGTGCTTGGACTTCTTTTTACTTATTAACCCTTTTCCCATGTAGAAGAAAAAAGTCCAGCTCGCTGCTTTGTTCATTTAATTTTGTATAAACGTGCTCTTTGAGGCAAAAACAAATTTTTTTTTTTTTTTTTTGAGTTGGAACCTCACTCTGCTGCCCAGGTTGGAGTGCAGTGGCACACTCACGGCCACCACAGCCTCGACCTGCTGGGCTCAGGTAATCCTTCTGTCTCAGTCTTCCAAGTAGCCAAAACTACAGGCACACGCTACCACACCAGCTAATTTTTTATTTACTGTAGAGACAAGGTCTCAGCAAGTTGCCCGGCCTGGTCTCCGCTCATGGGCTCAGGCAATTCACTCGCCTTGGCTTCCCAAAGTGTTGGGATTACAGGTTGAGTCATCAAGCCCAGCCTGACTGGTTTTCAATGTGAAAATAAAATACAAACATTGTTCTTGGAGTTACTTCTGAACAGAACTTGTCTCTAATGCGAGTAAGATTTTTTTTAAAAAAGAAGATAATTACTACACTTTGTAACTCTCTCTCTCTTTTTAATCTCAGGGTAAATGCTGCAGTCACAAGTGCTGCCGGTGAATATCCTCTGATCAAACAGGGAAAGGGTAATGTGGCACCAGAAAAACTTTAAATTACATAAGAAGTTCACACTGTATTTCCATTGAACTAAACAACTGTAAGTATTTAAAGAGACACAAACGGATTCTCAGAAGAAAAGAGTATGACTGTGACAATCTGACCTTTGCATTTGTCTGCTGGATTGGGAGCCAGGGGGTTTCCAAAGAACCCATCTTTGCACCGGTCACAATAGAAGCCTGCAGTATTGTAGATGCACTTCAGGCACTCTCCTGTCAAGCGGTTACAGTTTCCAACTGCATTGGGGTCGATGTTGTCATTGCACTGGCACAGGCGGCATAACCTCACAGGGCCATTTCTCCCCAGGGGATCTCCAAAGTAGCCATCATCACAGAGCTCACACCTTTTTCCTGAGGATGAGACAATCTGACATTATGAAAAGAAGGTCTTAGACACTCTTGGGGGCTAGATGAGACTGGTGACAGACAGTCCAGTGGAGGGCAGAGGGCCTGGGTCACACCACTACTTCTTCACTAGAAAGGAAGTACCCGATCTGCCTCTTTCACTTCAACTGTTCTGACAATCAACCAAAGTCATGTATTTGAAGTGCTTTGGAAATGAGTCAGGCCCAAGATTTAGAAACCTTTCCAGTCCCAAAGGATGGCATATTCATATACATTGTCCTGGCTGATGATATTTAAAAAGGTAAAGTGCCGCTGTGAATACCATAAGCTTCCCATACAATCCATGAGCAGGAAATTCTCTTTCAATGTAGAAGGCATGTGCTGATCCCTACTGAGCAGTGTCAACCATACAGGTTCTCAGAGCATATCAGAAAGGAACTTAAAAATCATTACTGCCACCTGCATCTACAATAGCTAAGGGAACTTGCCTACAACCTAATAAACTGACAGGAAGAGAGATAGCACCGGAATCAGGGCTGTCTCCCCTGTACTAAACTCACTGATTCTCATCCTTCCTTTTCCACTTTTCCACCATAATTAGATCAGGTTGGAATCTTAATATCTTTGCAGTCAACAGGGCCTGACTTAGCCTAAAATTTTTGGTGAATCAGAGGTTTGTTGATTAATTCAACAAATATTTTCTGAGCATGTACTATATAACAGGACTGGTCTGGGTTGTCAGGATGATATAAACAAGGAAGACAAGCTCTCTGCTCTCGTGAAGCTTGTGCTGCAGTTGGTGGTGGCCAATACACAGACGAACAAATTAACAAGATGACTTCAGATAGGAATAAACATTAAAAAGTTGGACAAAACTGAGCAACATGATAGTTACACAGTGAGAGTGAGGGCTACTTTAGATTGGGTTGGTAGAGAAAGCTGCAGTAAGAAGGAGGCATTGCAATGGCACTGGAAAGACAGAGAAGAAATCAGCTATGATAACTTCTAAGGGAAGAATGTTTCAGAAAAACAACTTGAGCCTGTAATCCCAGCACTTTGGGAGGTCAAGGCAGGAGGACTACTCGAGTCTAGGAGTTCGGGACCAGTCTAAGGCAACATAGTGAGACCCCGTCTCTACAAAAAATAAAAAAATTTAGCTGGCCATGGTGGTGTGCACCTGTAGTCCCAGCTATTCAGGAGGCTAAGGCAGGATTACCCGAGCTCCAGTCAAGGCTGAGGTGAGCCATGATCGTGCCACTGGTACTCCAACCTGGGTGACAGAGTGAGAAGCTCCCCTCCCCCTAAAAAAATCCAAAAAACCAAGATGAGAAGGTTATAGTACAGAATTTAGAGTTAAATTTAAGTGCAGCAAGATGCTATGGGAGGGTTTTTGTTTTGCTTTGTTGTATTTTTTTGAGTCGGAGTCTCACTCTGTTCCCCAGACTGGAGTGCAGTGGCACGCTCACGGCCACCACAGCCTCAGCCTGCTGGGCTCAGGTGATTCTTCTGCCTCAGCCTTCCAAGTAGCTGGAACCACAGGTATGCGCCACCATGCCCAGCTAAATTTTTCATTGTAGAGACCTGGCTGCCTAGGCTGGTCTCGAACCCCTGAGCTAAAGGCAATCCTCTCGCCTCAGCCTCCTCAAGTGCTGAGATTACAAGCATGAGCCACCATGCCAGGCTATAGGAGGGTTTTTTAAGGAATTCATATGGAGACTGTATTGCAGGAAAGCTGGTGAAGCTGGCAGACCAATTAGGCAATTCTAGATGAGAAGTGACAGTGGTATGCACCAGGACGACGGCAGTAAATGTGGTGAAAAGTGACAGATCTGATAGAGAATCAGTAAGATTTGCTGACTGATTGTTCTGAAGAAATACCAGAGAGAAGAATCTAGTATAAACCCTAGGGTTTTAGCTTGGCAGCAAGGTTAATGGTAGTTTATTTACTGAGATGAACAAGATTAGGGAAGAAACAGAACCGGGGTTGGAGAAAAAGGGAGGAAATCAAAATTTAACTTGCATTTGCTTAAACTAGAAATTCCTTTAGCCATGTGAATCAAGATCACAGCAGAAAATAGTTGACACATTCAAATTAGCATGAACTGGCTAGGCATGGTGGCTGAAGGGGTGAGACTACAATAAACAAACAAGGCTGGGCACAGTGACTCACACCTATAATCAAGCACTTTGGGAGGCCAAGGTGAGCAAACTGCTTGATCCCAGGAGTTCGAGACCAGCCTGGGCAATATAGTAAGACCTCATCTCTATTAAAATTTAAAAATAAATGAATAAACATAAAAATGTGAAGGGGTCAAAAGAAGATGTGAAAAGAAGTAAGGTTGGATATAAGAATATAGAAGGACAGCATTTTAAAAATAGGGTCTACCCTGTTTCTCATACAGACCTCTCTTTACACCCTAGCTAACATCCTCAGGAAGTAATACAGATCACTCCCTTCAAGTCAGGTGATAACCAACAAAACAAATATGTTTCACTAGTCTCATGTGAGAGATGCCTGCTTAGTAACTCCTATGTTTATAATGTTTTCCATGACCTCCTGTATTGTACTCTATCTTTCCATTAAGTATCCCAAACAGTCTCAATTTGCCATTTGTGTTCTTCTGCATAGACATAAGAATGTTGCCACAATGCTCAACTATTCAGCTTTACAGCTGCAGTCTACCCAATCAAACAACAGAATGTGTAAAGGTATCTCTTGCCAAAATGATATATTAACCCTTTGCGCTCAGAAACATCTCACAGACCACCTACCAGCAACTTGACTGCATACTTTCTACAAAACAGTAAAAAACAAATCATTTCATACTAAATAGCATAGCATCAGAGTCAATTATTTTATTGCAACGATATTTGGCTTTTAATGGAATTTTGGATGTTGAGGAACTTATTTATGACAAAAAACTTAAATTTTATCTTACATTTTTCTAACACGTGGTAACACATAAAACAGCCACCAGCATGCACTGCAGGTTCATTGATACATGCTGCGTAATAGTAATTTATATGACATCTTCCACCTGGTATTTTTCTTCCAAGCAGACAATGCAGTCACGTTTGCTTTCTCACACATTAATAACATGTAATTTATCATCCAGTCTATTGTTTGAAGACGATGTGGAAGGATGCACTTGTGATTCCTGAAAACCACTTTTCAACTGACCGATCATATCTCAGTACAGATTCCAATTCTTTGTTTGCTTTTTTGTGCAATTTGAGTGGAAAACGTCAAGGAAACATACTTTTTTTTTTTTTAAGTGTACTGGCCTAAGTTTGCCCTCTGTAACAACCAGCAATCTCTTTATGTCCCCTAAGAGCGGACATCCGAGTGGAAAGGGTTAAGCATCTCTAAGAGCAGAAGTCGCAAGTGGAAATACTATGTGCTATGACAACAGAGGAAGGGGCTCCAACAAACCAGGGTAGTAAGGCAAGGAGGTATCATTGAGAAAAGCCTTTCTGTGAAGTGATATCTCAATTCAGCCCCACAGAATAGATAAGAGCTGGCCAAAAAAAAGTAAGGTTTAGGGAGGAGAAAATGGGGTAAAGTTGTCTAAAGAAAGAGAACAGTTTCTAGCAAGCCAAACAGTGGTGCATTTGAGGGACTAAAAGAAGCCCAGAGGGCTGGAACACAGAGCATGAGTACAGGGGGCCTAAAGAAGTCTGTGTGAGACTCTGCTGGGCACTGTAAAAAACGAAGAAGGAAAAGTCAGAAATACGAAATCCTACACTATTGTCCATTCCTCATTTGCTCAACTACCTTAAGCAGCTATACTGCAATTCCTTTGCACCTGCTGTGGCATCAGCGGAGTAGTGCAAGCAAAACGGAATGTTCTGATGTTGCGTAATAATCAAAGAATATTTTGGCCGAGGACAAAGGCTCATGTCTGTAACCCCAGCACTCTGGGAGGTGGAGGTGAGAAGATTGCCTGAACTACGGGGTTCAGGATTAGCCTGGAACAAGTAGCGAGACCTCGTCTCTATATAAAATTTAAAAATTAGCTGGACTTTGGGAGGCCAAGGTGAGTGAATTGCCTGAACCCGTGGTTTCAAGACCAAACTGGGCAACTTGGCAAGACCTTGTCTCTACAAAAAAACCAAAAATTAGCCGGGTGTGGTAGTGCTTGCCTATAGTTCCAGCTACCTGGAAGGTTGAGGTGGGAGGATCACCGGAGCCCAGCAGGTCAACGCTGGGGTGGCCGTGAGTGTGCCACTGCACTCCAGCCTAGGCGACAAAGTGAGACTCCGACTCAAAAAAAAAAAGATTAGCTGGGTGTGGTGGTACATCCCTGTGTTCCACTACTTGGAAGGCTGAGGCAGAAAGATAGCCTAAGCCCAGTAGGTTGAGGCTGCAGGGGCCATGATTGTGTCACTATATTCCAGCCTGAGCGAGAGTGAGATTCTGACTCAAAAAAAAAAAAAAAAGAATATTTTAATGAGACACAAGCAATACAGATTATTAGTTCAGTTTTGTTCTGCTTTTGTTTTGTTTTGCTTTTTAAACTTATTTTCATGCTCTATACCAGTATCTTTTGAACTAGAAGTTTGTACTGGAGTCAAAGGCTGCACGGCCAGAATCTCTTCATTACAGCCGAGACTAACATCAATGGAAGAAGCGGGGTACTCTACCAGTGAGCCTCAGCCTCCAAGGTAAGTCAGCCCAGACAGTTCTGTGAATGGCCAGTGAAGAGCTAGTACTAAGTTCTTGTGAAAAAGAAACATAAAGAATGGGAACAGAGGCCTATCCAAAGCCACACACACAAAATATCCTATTAAATGTGATGGATTCCAATACACTGAAAGGACTATTTTGAGAAAGACTTTAAAGAATTTCAAAGTGACCACTTTATATCAAGAACCCCAGGACAGCTCCACAAATTAAAAATCAAGTTGTGGTTCTCATCTTATGAAGAAAGTATACTGTGGTGATGATTACATCTTTGAAGTCTGGGTTGAAATCCTAGCTCAACCAATGACTAGTCATGTAACACTGGGACATATAATTTATGTCTGTTTTCTTAGCTGCAACAAGAGAATAATAAGTATAGCTCATCTCATTCGGTTATAAGGATTAATGAGGCAATACATGTCAACTGCTTAGGATAGTACCTGGCCATAAACACTCAACACATGTTAACTATCATTAGTCATCTGGTATGCCTTTTATGAATCTGTAATTGACCTATTTCCCACAAAAATTTGCCTGCTAGGAAAACCATAATCACTGAACTGAACAAAAAAAGAACCCCCCCACCCTTCCAAAGAAAACCCAAAGCTCCTTTTCCCCAGGTCTTTTTGAAGGACGAAACAAGAGCAGATGGAGAAGGCAGACTTACCGGTGGTGCCAGTAGGACAGTTGGTGCATACTACCTCCTGTGTCTTGGGGACAACAGCACAACTTGAGCCTCCAGGACACGGACAGGGCTGACAATCAGAGGAGGTGCCCAAGGTTGAATCTCCATAGTACCCATCATTACACTTCTCACAGTGGGGGCCGGCTGTATTGTCTCTGCAGTTACACACACCTAGTCGGAGAGCACAGGGGAGAACACAGGCAAGTGTATAAATAAATAAGACAATGAGCACTTCCTACCCAACCACTAAAGAGAAGGCAGGCCCAGCAGCTGCCAAAGAGCATCTCACCTGTCTCAGGGTCACAGGTCTCACTGTGTCCATTGCAGGTACAAAGCACACATGGACTGTATGGTCCAAGACCAGAAGTTTCTCTTCTGTAACCCGAGAGGCACAACTCACAAAACTGCCCTCCATATCCCACAGGACAGGTGCAGGACTCTACCCAAGTTGCAGGGACCCCAGGCCCAGGACGAGCGCTCGCCAAAGAAACATCATCCAAATACCCAGCACCTGTGTACGGTGTGAAAAAGAGAATCACAAAACTGGCTTCTGTTTTCCAAAACCTTGTGAAAAGTGAATAACACTAAAAAGTAACCGGACTCAGGATTCCAGAGAAAAAAAGAACCCCCCCATTAGCTTAATTCATCCACTGGAGAAAACAATTAGAAAACAGCATTTAAAACAATCATTTGGTACAGGGTGCTAAAGATCCGGAGTGGTGGAATAGCTAACTTACATTTTTAAACACACATACACCCAGATTTGTCAGATTTTACAGTTCTCCCAATAACCAGTGTGAAAAATAAAAAACACTGGACAATCATTTGGGGCAAGAGTATGAGGGAAAAGAGAGTATGTGGGAAAAGATGAAGTTAAAAGAAGAGCTTATGGGCATTAAGTAGTGTCCTTGTTTCTTTACCACAGAAGCAGACATTGACTATAGAGTTGAAGGGTAAGAAAGAAGAGAAAGTACCTGTCAACAGGCAATACTCAGGTCCTATATTTTTTGCCCTCCACAGAACAGCAAAAAGCAAAAACTTAATATCCAGGGCTACTTCTTACAAGCATGCAATTATTCTAAAGCCGTTATGCCATATGTCACAATGTTTTCCATTTCTATTAGAAAATAGAAGAAACCAGCAGGTTAAGACTGCAGTGGTCGTGAGCGTGCCCCTGAACTCCGGCCTGGGCAACAGAATAAGACTCCAACTCAAAAAAAAAGAAAAGAAAAGAAAAGAAAGGAAACTACCAGCCGTGGTGGCTCATGTCTGTAATCCCAGCACTTTGGGAGGCAGAGGCAAGAAGATTGTCTGAGCCCAGGAGTTCGAGACCAGCCTGGGCAACATGGTGAGACCTCGTCTCTACAATAAATCAAAAAATTTTCCAGGTGTGGTGACGTACACCTGTAGTTCTAGCTACTTGGAAGGCTGAGGCAGAAGGATCTCCTGAGCCCAGCAGGTAGAGGCTGCCGCTGCACTCCAGCCTGGGTGACAAAGTAAGAAAAAAGAAAGAAAACAGAGGAAACCTTGCACTGACTTAGACCAAAGGTTCATCCAATTCAGTACTGCCCGTGGTAGCATGAGCTGGAGCCTTCTATGGGAGAGGTAGGTCCCGATAACATCATCATATTTCCCTTTAATCCCATCCCACTCTAGTCTTTTGCAGTCATATGCTTGAAGTATATTTTTCCCATGTTATGAAATATCACTTGCTGTTTATAAAATTCGCTTAAAAGCTAACTACCTAAGGCTGAAGGATACCTCTTCTATTACTGCCTTGAACTTACTTAACTTTCAGTATGTTTATCATTTTTCTTGCCCGCTTAGATCATGAGATATGGCTTCATTGGTAAATGTGCTTCCAACTCTAAACATTCTTAGTCTTTCCATCCTAAACATACTTTCTTCAATTTTGTTCCTACTTCCAAACTACAGCTCATCTCTTTGCCTTCACTTATAGCCAAACGTCCTAAAAGAATATTCTTTATTTTACTTCTTCTCCCTCAAATTACTTTTTAAAGCACTGTGATCTAAGGTCAGTTTCAAGACTTCTTTAAAACAAAAACTCACCAATGATTCCTTAATCACCTAATCCAAAACCCAGTGGTGCTATCTTCCTAAACCTGTTGTTTCTCTTCCTTATAATTCATTTTTCCCTCCTGAGTTTTAGGGTATGGACCTTTAACTAACTGCATTTCCAGGATTCTATTCTTTTTCCTTTTATTTTCTGTCACATATCCAAGTTTAAAAATTATTGCTGGGCCAGGCACGGTGGCTCATGCCTATAATCCCAGCACTTTGGGAGGCTGAGGTGAGAGGATTGCCTGAGCCTGCAGGTTCAAGACCAGCCTGGGCAAACTGGTGAGACCTTATCTCTACAATAAATAAAAAAAATTAGCTGGGTATGGTGGCACATGTCTGTAGTTTCAGTTACTTGGAAGGTTGAGGTGGCAGAAGGATCACCTGAGCCCAGCAGGTCGAGGCTGTGGTGGCCGGGAGTGTGCCATTGCTCTCCAGACTGGGTGACAGAGTGAGACTCTAACTCAAAAAGAAAAAAAAAAAGTACTGCCCATATGTTAACAACCTAATCTGGATCTCTGGTCCTAACTTCTTCCTAAGCCCCAGATCCATATTTCTAATCACTTATAAGACATTTTCATCTGGATATTCATGCAGGCATCCTAAAAACCAACACATCTAAGCTACTGATGCTGTTCCCAATGCCACAATGTCACCCAAATAGCTGTACCTTGCTGGAGAAGAAAAATTTAAAAATTTTTTTATAAGCCGGGCTCGGTGGCTCAGCCTATAATCCCGCGCCTTTGGGAGGCTGAGGTGAGTGGATTGCCCACGGATTCGAGACCCGCCTGGGCAGGCAAGACCTCATCTCTACAATAAAATCAAAAAATTAGCCAGGCGTGGTAGTGCGGGCCTGTAATTCCAGCTACTTGGAAGGCTGAGGTGGAAGGATCGCCAGAGCCCAGCAGGTCAAGGCTGCGGTGGCCGGGAGCAGCCACTGCACTCCAGTCTGGGCAACAGTGAGACCCCAACTCAAAAAAAAAAAAAAATTTTTATAAAAGAAAAAAAAATTGAAAGGCATATTTTTAAAAGCCTTGTTCACTTAAAATTATAACAAACATTCAGTCAGTAATTCATAATTTTTAAACAATTTAACCAATGGTTTAAATTATAAATTACATAGCAGTAAATAACAAGAAATGAGGATCAGGCACGTGACCCAGGAGAATCAGAATTAGGTTTTTAGAAAATCTATTGATATACAATATAACCTCAATTGACTTATAAATTATAAAACATTATGTATTTTACCAAATTTTCTCCAAGTCCCTAAAAGTAGTTCAAAAAAGTATTTTTTAAATATATAATTCATGTATAATGTGGTAGTTATCGTGTTATAGTATTAGAAGAAATGTTTGCATTAGTATGAATCCTTCTACTCAATCATCTTCTTAAACAACTCTCCTAAATTACATCAAAACTCACTTCTCTCACTATATGTCCCACGGATCTTGATAGAGGTCAAGTTGTTTAGGAGCTTCTGAAATTCAAAAGGGGTAAGAGTGGGCCTCCAAGGATAATCTGTTGCTTCATGGAGCCTGGAAAGAAAGAAAGGGTCACGTGTACCTCTGTACGGATAATTCTGGGTGTTGGGAAAACATTTCTTATTCACTCATGTCACCAAGAACTCAATACTCCCACAGTATAAGCAGAAATGAGACTTTAGTTTGCTAGCACAACTGGAAGAGACAAACAAAGGAAGATTCCCTTTGTTTTCCCTGGAAGATAAAGTCACCAGGATAAATCCGAGGTTTTTCTTTAACTTATACCTGAAGGCCAGATAAGCTTAAAGAAACCACTTTCACAAGGCTGGTCAAGTCCCACTTTACAAGGTGGCCATCTTACCTGAAAACATACTTCAGAGTGGTCTCGCTGGGATAGGAATTGCCCTGAGCGATCAAGGGCACAGATACTCTTAAGCCAGCTCCCTCAAGCACAAGGTCTTCTGCAGAAAGGCGGGTATCTCGCCTGTCCACTCGAAAGGAGAAGGAGAGGTTCTGCCCATAACTCAACACCTGCTTGCCCAAGAACTTTGCTGGAATGCAGACACAATGAGCAAGAATGTGAGAATGAGACTAAGTAGGTATACTCAGCAAGTCAGAATGCTTTCTAGTCTTGCTTACCAGGAGCAATGAAGTACCGAGGAAAGTAGCTATCTGAGATTACAGCAATGTCTTGCCTCTCAGAGGACCACTCGAGAGATGCTTCAGAACCGTCCCTCTGTTCCACATGCCACCCATCCTCATCTGCAGGCAGATAATGAAAATACAAGCACTGCTACACTGCAACCATGCTGAATTCAGGCCCCCTATATACCACAAAAATGTGTGAGACCACACTTTGTAAATAAAGTCATTATGAAAGTTTTTTGAATGAATGGCTCCTACATGGTATAAAAGCTATACCTCTCAAGCTATATTTCACTTTATTGTTATTATATAACATTTGTACTTACTATTCACTATGGTAAGCTCTAAAATCATAAGTATATTTTTACTAAATTAAAAGGTCAAGCAAGAAAAATCATGCATATTAAATACATCACATGTTGCCACCATCAAAAAGCCCTCAAAGAGTCCAGGTGCAGTGGCTCATGCCTGTAATCTCAGCATTTTGGGAGGCAGAAGTAGGAGAGTGGCTTGATCCCAGGAATTCAAGACCAGCCTAGGCAACACAGCGAGATCATGTCTCTACAAAAAAAAGTTTAAAATAGCTGGGCATGGTGGCTTTCACTTGTAATCCCAGCACTTTGGGAAGTCAAGGTAAGAAGACTGCTTAAGCTCAGGAGTTTGAGACTAGCCTGGGCAATATAGCTAGACCTTGTCTCTACAAAAAAATATTTTTAAGTTAGCTGAGCTTGGTAGCGCACACCTGTAGTCCCAGGTACTCAGGAGGCTGAGACAGAAGGATCACTTGAGCCCAAGAGGCTGAGGTTGCAGTGAGCCATGATCATGCCACTGCACTCCAGTCTGTGTTACAGAATGAGATCTAGACACATCTCAAATATATAATGATTTAAAATATATAATGATTTGAAAATATATACATATTGTAAGTATAGTCTCACAGTTCTAGGGAGGAGCAGAGGTCTAAATTACCAATCTGAAAGGTAGAAGAGATAGAATAAACACTGTAGCCAACAGCATTTGTACAGACAGAAGAATGCCCAAAGCAGAAGCAGGGTGTGCAACCCCTAGGGTTAGATGATTCCAGATTAAAAAATCCTGGTTTGCATCTGAAAAAGATTAAAACACAATCTGTTACTGTTTTTTACTTGAAACATGATAACAAAGAAAATACAATGTAGCTACAGAGAGAACACACTACCTCTCACAACTGAAACCTTCCACATTGTCTTTGCAAACACATCTTCCTGTTTCAACATTACATTCATTGATGCTGCCAGAGGGATTACAAGAGCACGTCCTATTTGATGGAAAATGAAATAAAACAAGAGAAGGGAGAAAATAAATTCCATTTCCATTCTTAAAGACAGCCTTTTATTTTACATATTAATAGATTTTATTAAAAGCATACATATAGAACAAAATGGATCCCAGAGTCATTTTTGTATTTGGATTTGGTTTGAGTCTAGGATATCCATCCCATTTAGATACTGGAAACCCTGCTTACTCTCTGAACAAAACAAACCCCTTGTAGGTCCTCATTATAACCAGTCTTAAATCTTGGTGACAATTATTATGGGAAAAATGTTCACACTGCTGCCAATAAGCCACAGATCTATTATTATGAATTGACTAAACATAGATTCTGTCCCCTTCTTCTGGTTTTGAAAACATTTTACCTGCAACCCGCCTCGGTGAGAGAATGGAATCCAGGCTGGCAACGGTCACACTTGTCCCCCATCACTCCTGGCTTGCAGCTGCATCTGCCATAACTATCACACTGTGTGCTCAGAGAACCTACGATTCAAAGAGCTCCCTGTCAATCACAAATCCAGTCAGATATGGAAGTAAAGTCCATGTGTCAAAGAAAGAGAACTGAAACAAAGAACTGAGTTCCATATGTTCTCACTCATAAGGTGAACTTGAACAATTATAATGCTATAAGACAGTGATTGACAGTAGTAGAAAACTGTCAGGGGAGTGGGGGTGGGACTGGCAGTTTAGGGAAACTGCTAGGAGAGGGAGGGGCATACCTCAACAACAAGGGTACCTTCATGATCAGTGTTTATATACCTAACCCTTAATTGTGCCCCACATTTTTATAATAAATAAATAAATTTTTTAAAAAATCAAAGAAAGAGAACTGGTAACAAAACCAATGCCTGAGAGCCAGTATGTAATGCCTAGATGGTCAGAGGATAAAGACAAAATTTCAAATCAAAACTCCCTCAAAATCATACCCTTTTAAGCCATGACACTTTAAGACAAATCTACTCATCAACACTGAAAAACACTTACAAGTCACTCTGCAGCTAATAATACACTGTCACAAAACCAGTCACTTCTCTGTGAGCGAGCATGGCCCCTTAAAGCCCATTCTAGAATTTAAGTACACTCAGGCCTGAATGACAAAAATAAAGGCTAAACTCTTGAAAAAGTAGAATGGACTGGACTAAAAGTGCTGTGCATCTCAGGACATACATGAACACGCTGACAACAGTTCAGTGCTTTAAGGAAATGAGACAAAACAAAATTATTAACAAAGAAGAACTCACAAAACTGTTAACCTTTTCCAGTCAAAGTTCAAATGGTCTCTATGATCCTGTCACTAATTATTTACAAAGTCATTACTCAGGCCACTCCCCACTTTTACATATACCACATAATAATCTTGAAAGTTCAACATAGAAAGAGCAGAGGTGTGCAGGAGAGGTAGACCCTGAACTTCTATGTTACAATAATGTATCACCTCCACATTTAGCATGCAAATGCCTAGGAAACAAAGCTTTGTTTCCTGGGGGTCCAAGGAACTCTTAAAAATGTTGTCTTTCAACCCATCTTCCTGTCACTTACCCACAGGACTACAGTGGCAAGGAGAGCAGGCTTCATTGTTCCCGAGGCGGAAGAAGTTCTCTCGACACCTCTCGCAGTGGGCGCCATCTGTATTGTCCCGGCAGTTGGTACAGTGGCCCCCATGGCCGGTGGAACGGTACAGCTCAGGGTCAAAGTAGCATTCCTGTGATCGCCCACTGCAGTCACAGGCTGTGGGCCAAAACACATGAGTTATGTCAGATCCAGGGACCTTTAAGAATAGCCTTTTAATGCGTCTGTAGTTCTAGCTACTCGGAAGGCTAAGGCAGAAGGATCGCCAGAGTCCAGCAGGTCGAGGCTGCGGTGGCCGGGAGCGGCCACTGCACTCCAGTCTGGGCGACAGAGTGAGACTCCAACTCAAAAAAAAAAGAATACCCTTTTAAAAGACTGAAAAAACAAACTACAATTTCCCATATCTCTGCGACAGATAGATGGTGGTAGACTATGAATGACGACCACATGGGCTGTTCACTAAAAACAAAAACAACAGTATGCTAGAAAAAGTTTATATGGTCAGATGATCAGTTTACTAAGAAATGCTCATCCTTCTAAAAAGTAGCACCACCATAAAATATAAGGAACTTCTGTACTTAGAAAAGAATCTGCCTCCAGGTAGTTGTTCGTATACAAGCAAAAGTCAAGTCAAATTACAATTTTCCTGAATCTATCTCCTTCATTATTCTAGTATCAACTCCAAGAACAAGATGTTATTTTATATGCAGGCTTCAATTTACCTTAACATTTTAGGCCTCAGTTGATACAAACACATGAAGACACTAACTTTCAAAGTGCTAGATTATGTGCATATCCAGCCTGGGCTAACCTGAGATACATGGGTTAAAATTAGTGCCTCTGTAGATGGAAGCGGAATCAAAGGGAAATCTAGATCCTCCAGATACATCATCTTCTGGGGAGACTCAACTCCAACTGGGTCATCTGCTAAGAAACCATACTCCCTAATGGGCACAACCATTTTTAAGAACAACTATCTGTAGTCACAGAAATCCTTTACTGTATTTGTATTAAGATAAATTTTTCAGAATTATTGATTCGTCCCCAAAATATAGACAGTATCTTGAGCACTAAATAGAAATAAAGTATTGTTTCAGATAGAGCAGTACATTGCTTTAAAAAAAAAATTGAATATACACATTTCCTTTTTTGTTGTTCTCCTTTATGATCAGTTCTTTTATAGTACACTATAATTGAAAACATTTTTAAAGACGTGACTCATTGCTGACAAAAGTTAGGAGTTTTATTAGTTTTATAGCGCTAATTTTCTTCCTCATTAGCTATTTCTCTTCCCTCCAGTTGTCCTAGATTACCCCCATCCAACTAGCCCAGCCCACCTGAACAGTCTGATGCTAGGACACTGTGAAACAAAACAATTCCTCTGTCCACACTGTCCCAACCCACAGCTAAGGCAGGTACTATGGCTTTACCTTGAGAAGCAAGCTATAATTTCTCTCCCCTAGCCCCAGCATCCTGACAATATAGCACTGTCACAATATCCAGAAACTTCACTCTTTGAGGCATCGTAATCAAGGATCAAGGAGGAAAGTAAACTTAGTTCTTCATTCAAGTACATTTGCCTCAGTACTCAGTGCATTTGTTAGTGATAAGCTGGCAATGTTTTGGTTTTTTTTAGTAATTTCTTGGATAGACTCAGAACATCAAGTAGAATACTTTTCAAGCATATGTGTCATTTATCTAGATGACACATTTTAGGAGTATTTCATTTTTTCTATTTTTTCTATTTCCCTTTATCGTATAGCTTCCAACGTTGCATATTACAGTTCAGTAATAGAATTTTAAAAACTCAAGTTAAGTACTTATGATTGCTAGAGGAGACTGTAAATTGTAAAATTTATAAATTTTATTTTCAAATCTGGGATTTGCTGAGGAAAAGAAAAGATGAATAAGAAAATCTGTACAGGTGTGGTGGATCGTGCCTGTAATCCCAGCATTTTGGGAGTTCAAGACCAGCCTAGGCAACATAATAAGACCTCATCTCTACAAAAAAAATCAAGGATTAACCAGACATGATACCACATGGTCCCAGTTACTCGGGAGGCTGAGGTGGAAGGACCATCTGAGCCCAGGAGGTTGAAGTTGTAGTGAGCCATGATCATGCCATTGCACTCCAGCCTGAGTGACAAGAGTGAGATCTCTGAGTCATTAACCAAAAAAAAAAAAAAAGAGGGGGGGTAGATAATTGCTCTAGGCAGCTCAATGGAAATAGTCATGGTTCAAGATATCAGTCCCTTCTCAAGATTTCTGCCAATAATTTCTGCAAGTTCTAAGTATCTTCTTTCTTATTCTCTTTGTTCTCAATATGATAAAGAATATCTGTAAGAACATAAGAAAATTATAGTTACTTTAAAAGTTTGTTACTGTTAAGTCTATGGCAAATCATGATTTCATGTCTCCTCTTGCCTGAGATTTCTATCTGTTTCAGAGTAAACTATGACATTATGAAGGGATAAACAATGTCTTACCTCTTTCATTTAACCCTTTTCTTTTCTTTTTTCTAAGATGTGGGGTACAATTCAGGGTTAGGTATACAAATGGTCATTGTGTAGGTAAAGTTTGCACCTCACTTTGGTCTTCACTTCACTTGGTTTGAGATCAGGTATCCTTATTGACGAGGTGTGCTGCCCCTCCCTCCCCTGGCAGTATTCCACTACTGCCAATCCCTTTCATATAGTATTATGATAATTGTTCAGGGTTCGCTTATGCGTGAGAGCATGTGGTACTCAGTTTTTTGTTTCTGTGATAGAACACTCAGTATTATAGACTCTAAGTCCATCCAAGTTGCTGTGAAGTTCATAATTTTGTCCTTCTTATGGATGCATAATATTCTGTTGTGTAAAAGCACATTTTTTTATCCAGTCTTCTTTCAATGGGCAGCATGGTTGGTTCCATATTTTTGCTATTGTGAATAATGCTGCAATAAACATGTGTGTGCAGGTATCCTTTTTATAGAGTGATTTGAGTTCCTCCGGGTGTATTCCCAGAAGGGGAATTGCAGGGTCTCATGGAAGGTCTACTTTTAGATCTTTTAGGAATCATCAAAATGTTTTCCACCAAGTTTGTACTAGTTTACACTCCCACCAACAGTGTAGAAGTGTTCCCTTTTCCCTGTTCATTTTACCCTTTTCTAGGAATTCTAAGACCTACTCTTCCTCCCAAAGCCTCCCACCTCTCCATGGGAGTAGTGGGAAAATTCTCCCTACTGTACTCTTTAGTGAGATAAAGGAAAAATAATTTTGAGAAATAATCTTTTGAATGGCAGTCGCAGCCTAGAATTCAGTGTACCTAATATGTGTTAATCATGACTTTGGCTGCCTGAATAAATAAGCATTGGTCGGAAGAAGAATTAAAGGACAACAAAGAAAAGACTAGAGAAACCATATTTTAGAGTAGGCTACCCTGACCCGAGTATTTGGACCTGAGCAAATTTTCAAACCCTGTAGATGCCGTCCCCATGCTGGCATGTGTGTTCATGAAATAAACACAACACCAGCTACCCTCATCTATGATTTTCCTGACACACATGCAGTTCACTGTTCTACTCTGTCAAACTATGGAAAAAGCACAGCCTTTAGAAATTTTCCTTCCAAGGAAGCAAAAAAGGAAGTCATCCATTCCTTCCTTCAGCCTCAGAGTCTCCAAGACAACTAACAGATGGATACCGAGGGGTACTCACGTAGGCATTCGTTGGCACTTTCTGCAGTTGCCCTCCTCCATGGCCGGTTGTTGAAGAAAGGAAGACACTTCTCACAGTCTACTCCATATGTGTTGTGTTTGCAATTACACACCAGCTTGTTGAATTCATTCTTCATACACTCGCTAGCATGTCCGTTACATTTACACCTGGGGAGAGAAGAGACACTCCAAAGAATGAAACTGCTGCAGCATCCCAGAAATGCATGCAGAAAAAGTATGTATGCAGAGAATTACAAACAACCTAGGAATGCTTTTGAATTTTACCATTCAAAAACATAAAGTGAGGTACTGGGCAAGATTAAGTAATGGCTACTTGAACGCTCAGGGATGAAGGAAAAATAAAAAACCAAAAAACAGCTTTATTTAGCAGGGAATGGGACATGAGATGAGAACAGGGAATGAGAAGAAAGTCCCTAACAATCTCTGGGATTCCTGTTGGATCAATTCTTAAAGTTACACTTGTGTGTCAAGAGGCAGCCAAATGTAGTGGTTCAGAAGATCATGGACTCTGAGGTTAGACTGCCTGGGTTTGAAATCACGGGTACAGCATAAGTCAATAAATGTCAGCAACTATTTGCTATAATGATGTTAAAGTATTCTGATCTAAAGATAGGGAGACACATTAGACACCTCACCACCATATGGATATCCAGTAGTTAGACTGATACTCCCTAAGGTTGTCTGGGGCAAGAAATCTCTGAAGGCTACCTTAGACTAAAGTATAATCATAAACTAGAGACTCATGCAAACACCCATGAACACTAATGTTCATTGTGGAGCAGCAGCGCTTCTGTCACTTGCTTCCTTAAAGACAGCAATCAGTTCCACAACTTCAACTACTATTAAATGATAGAAACACTTCGGAAGCATCTAGTGTGGCAGGATGTGTCTCATACTTAGATCTCCAGCTTTCATCTTTCTCCCAAATTCCTATTCTTGACTGATACACAAACTCATATGGCCCCATGACCTAAATTTTACATGTCTACAAACTAAGCTCATCAACCCCCCCAAATTAACTCACCTTCTTCATTTATTTTGTTAATGGACCACCAGTCTCCTGATCACTAAACCTTAACATCACCTTTGACTAAAGTCCTAGTAATCCCTTCACGATAAAATGCATCCATATGTTCCTTTCCCTTTTGTTGTCACCAGCCTAATGCCAGGTATTCGTTGCCTAACACAGCATACTAACAGGAATAGAAATTATCCCAACTGTACTCTACTTTCACCCTGCTTGCATATTTATCTTCCTAACCCACAGTTTTCATGTCACAGCCCTACTCCAAACATTCTAACTGGTTTTTCTTTTTTCTTTTTTTTTTTTTTGAGTTGGAGTCTCACTCTGTTGCCCAGACCGGAGTGTAGTGGCATGCTCCCGGCCACCGCAGCCTCGACCTGCTGGGCTCCAGCGATCCTTCCACCTCAGCCTTCCAAGTAGCTGGAACTACAGGCGTGCGCTACCACACTCAGCTAATGTTTTGTTTTATGAAGAGATGAGGTCTCGCCAAGTTGCCCAGGCAGGTCTCGAACCCGTGGGCTCAGGTAATCCCCTCACCTTGACCTCCCAAGGCGCAGGATTACAGGCTGAGCCACCGAGCCTGACTGCTTTTTTCATTGGGTACATTTCCCATCAACTTTCACTGAGCATCAATCCCATACCAGGAACAATGTATGCAAAGTAATTTTTCTGCTCTTGAGATCTCATCATCTCATACAGGGGAGGTGAGTTCAAGATTCTTAGCTTGCTGTCTAAGGTCTCTGGCTACCAAACTATCTTTCTGATTTAAAATTCCTCAAATTCATATGAGAGATTTTCCTTAAGTCAAATGGGCTTATGCTCTCCCATCTTTAAGTGTCTACTCATTATATGCCTAAATGTCTTCTAGCACCCAACCCAGGCATCCTCCTTCCTTATCCAAATCCCACCTACTCTTCAAGATTCAGCTCAGTTACCATCTGCTTCCCTAGCTGGACAGTTCCAGATCATTCTTGATATGTGGCATCTTTTCTTTTTTAAAGATATGAGGTGCAATTCAGGATTAGGTATACAAGTGATCATCATACAGGTAAAGTATTGGCCTACCTCTGGTCCCCACTTTAATTGGCTCGAGAGTACCCTTATTGATGCTGTGCCTACTCCCCTCCACCCACCCACCCTGGCAGTATCCGCTACTGCCAATCCCTTTCTTAATAGTATTATGGTAATATGTGGCATTTTTTCTACTGTTGCACGATCTCTGTGTTTAAAACATGTGACTCCTAGTCTTTAAATATTCACATATTCATGCATTGCCTATCCTATTTATTTGAAAGATCTGAGAAGGTCAGAACTTCTCAGTAGGAAAATGTCAGTCTTACCCTTTCTCAGTAGTTTTACAGTACCACTGTACTTAGTCAATAAGACTTCACTAAGTATGTTGACTGGACATAGTTTTGGAAAGCCTAATTACTTAGTTTTTAGAACAATAAAAAGATCTGACAAGAAAAACATCCTAGGTTGCTGTCTTTCCAGATACATGTTATCACACGCTAAAGACTGGTGCTCCTACTCTTGGTGAAGAAAAAGTCTTAACAATGGTATTAACATAGTTGCAAACAAGTAGATTCACTTCTATACCAAAGCTCCAATCACTTTCATGACTCTCTGAATAGTTTACTTACCGGCCACCCACAGCAAAATCAGAGATTGCATAATAATAAGACTTGAGAACTTTGGGGTCGTTAAACACTTCATCTCCAAAAGTGTTCAGGCGATTGAGAGTTACTCTGATGTCAGTAGCAGTTACCCATTCCTGTCAGGAAGCAAAAACAAACACAGAAACATAAAATAGAAGCAGAAGAACTGAAGGTGAGAGAAATAAATGCAACAACATGTTCTAAATGATTAATTTATCACTTAACTCGTGTCCTCTTCCAGCACTAAATCTGTTCTAACATTCAATATTCTCTCTGATTTCCTAGTATTTTTCTCCTCCTCATCTTCCCTTCTTTGACCTAAGTTACTAGCTATAACTCAGAGTCTCAAAAAGCAAAACAAAGATAATACTAAGTTTTGTTCACAAGGCTGTTGAGAGGCCTAACTGAAATATACAAATGTACCTAGCATACATTACTTACTCAATTCACATGTCCTTTCTCTCCATCCTGTACCCACAACTTAAGTCCAGTCAGAGAAACCAGATCAGAGTTGGCAGAGCTCACACTTATATTAGGGCACTGGCCTGAACCAATCTGATGTCGTCTGTGCTAGTCTTGACCCTTTCCATGATATCACTTTCTCTATGAAGCCTTCCCTGGCCACTCTAACTAAAATTGCTACCCCTCGCCAACTCCCTACTTCCCTTTCCCACTTTTTAAATATTGTTTCTTTCCACACACGCTCCACTCCCACCACTGCACTCTAAGTGCCAAAAAGTCAGGAAATTTTTGTCTGTTTTGTAGTTTCCCTAGTATTTAGCACACATTAAGTGTGCAAATTATATTTGCTGAGTGAATGAATGAATTTGAAGAAACCACAACTAACCATGTTGGTAGGTGTACCATAATGGCAGATTACAAGAATTGCAGTTATACAGTTCTCCATAGGTTTTATGAGATCTAAGCCCTTACAGTAAGTGCCCTTTCACAGAGCTATTTTTAGTCAAATGTTTACATGTGTAGACTGCTATACTAAATGACCCTAGTGAATCATGTCTGCCAGAGTCCACACCCTTTCCACGCTGACTTCAGGCTTGAGTGTGTGACTGGTTTTGGCTGAGGGGACATCAGCAAATGTGACACAAGCAGAGGCTTGGTTAATCCTTGTGCACAGGGACTTGCCCTCCCGGACCACTTCAGCCATTGTGTGAGGAAGCCTGATACGGCCTCCTGAGGTTGGAGGACCATAGGGAGAGAGGCTCAGGCCCAGGCTGGCCTGCCAGGGAAGTGAGCCCAGGCTAACACCAAATCATGAGAAATGGTTTTAGGGTGCCATATTACATATAACCACTCAAAGATACCATTTCCGTTTTAAGTCTCCCCTGGGACTGCACATCAGAATCACCTTCAGAGACATAATAAGCAAATGCAGAAGTGCAGACGTCTATGTTTTCAGAAGGCTCCCTGTGAGACGAGGACCACACCCTGATTGGGAACCCTGCCCTAAGCCATGCCAAACACCTGGTAGAGAGAACACCATGGAGAGCTCATAAAAGCGCATCTCCACGAAGCCTTCAAGTATAATTAAAGGAGAAGAGACGATGATTTCACCGTATCCAAACTTGGAACTCCAATAACAACTCCCACTCACAGCCACAACGGTAAGAATCTTTCAGTTGTCTGTAATGCAGAGAGTCAGACATATCTGTGTTTAGTGCTTATTAATCTTTCACAGACTTCATCTTTATCATTGTTCTCCTTGAAAAAGAGCTTCTCAAAGGTTGAAGCTGAGCCATTTTTCTTCATAATGAGATCTTAAAAGGAGCACACCCTGCAGCTACACTTTGGAACCCCAGTTCTGCCACTTAAAACTGATTTGGGGCAAGTTAATTATTTCTATTGTTCCTCATCTATAAAATGGAAATAATAAAGTATTCACCTTGAAAGTTACTGTAAGGTTTAAATGGGCGAATATATGCGAAGGGTTCAAAACAATACCTATCACATTACAGCATACTATAATAAGGGCTATAATAAATGCTAATTACTATTATTATAAATCAACACATGCTTAGTAATATGCATATATAGTGAAACTGGGAAGGACTCCTTCCCCACCTGGGAGATTGAGCTTGTAGAGCGAGGCACAGAGAACTAAGAAGAGAGAGGGAGAGAGGCAGGCATCCTCTCTTCTCACTGCCAGGTCAGCTAAAAGTCAAATCAGCTCAACCTCCGTGGCAACTGAATACCAGAGTCAGAGCTCTTCCATCCAGAGGTACATCATAAATGTTACTGCAAAGTAAAACAACTGGCCAAGTCTATACAAATGTCCACAGCACTTTTACCACATGTAGTCTCATTCGTTTCTACAGCATAAATAGCAGCAAACATGAGAATCCCGACAGCCAGGGAAACTGCTTGCAACAGGCTGTCCAGGTATACAGTTAACAAAGTTTCCAGAAAGTCACAGTCAGTTTTCTATCACTGTTCTTTGCTACTGACTACACTGTAGCCTCTCCAGACAGGAAAAGGCAATAATCTGATGTAGGAAGATACAAAGCTGGTAAATATTTGCTAGTTGATCAACTCAAAGAGTATTTGTAGGTCACTTCTCCCCATGGGCATTCAGTCTTCTGCTTTTTCATCTATCAAAATTTGCTATTTTTTTCACCATTTATTTTGAATATGCAAGAAACACTTTTCTGAAAGGCCGTGGCAAACACACTCATTACTCCCCATAACCACTGAGTTTGCCAAGTGCTTTCAAATTCATGCTCTCCCAGTAACATCAGGAAATACAATGAAAGGGAAGAACTGAATTCACAGAGAAAAATACAGTCTCATCTTCTGCCATAGCCCCAAACCATACAACCAAATTAGAAAAATAACCCTTGAACATAATAATAAATTCCAGAGAGAAATATAGAGAGTAGAAAGTCCAGAAAAAATGGGTGATTTCCTATTTAGAAATCACAACAACTTTTCATAAAATAAAAAGCATTGAAAACCCATATCAGTATTTCTTGTCTGTCAATTGATATAGGTTGTCCCCATTCATATGTTGATATCAGCTACATGACAGCAGCGTCTTCAATTCAGTATTAATATGCTGAGTAGGGCATGAGACACATCAATTTTTCCATAATCATTCAACCAGACACAACATATGAAAGGCTCAAAGAAATCTAAGCAATACAGAAAAATTCCATATCATGGTGCATAAAGAATATGCATATATACAGTTCATGAGAAAAAAAGAAATTTTTAATTATTTCTATTGTTAAACAGGAAAAGGTTTCTATCATGATGCTTAAGCTCAATTCCACCACAAGAGCATGGGAACCCAAATTAATATCCCACCACTAACACCTGTCCTTTCAGGTGAAGAGTTTTCATAATGATCTGCAACAGTGTCAGACAAACCCAATCGAAACTCTCTTGTGTAATCATGAAGGAAGGTGGTACTCTTAAATACTTTAAATTTTACTTGTTTTCCCCTTGCTCATTTTTTTAAAAATTCTTTTTATTTTGTCAAATGAAGAGGTAAGAAAAGATTCAAGAAAATGAGTAGATTAGGTCAAACATCCTCTTCAAAAGGTCAAAAGCAAATATTTCCACCTCAAGTATGAGACTAAAGCTAAAACTGTTCAACTTTTTTTTTAAATCGTCACGTTTACAACCCAGGATACATTCACAAATGTGTCAGAACATAAGAATAGAACACACATCAACCAGGAAGTAAGCACAAAACTACTCTCCTCTACCTATTAATAGATGCAGGAAAGCAGATTAAAATCCAGTTGTGTTGCTAATGCAGATTCTGCTCCGACCCCTATCTCAGAAGTGGACCCCTTATCACTGCTACAGTGATCTTCCTGCACCTAGTATGTGGCAGAACTAATTGACTCCAGGCCAGCCTGCGGGCACCTACCTGCAGCACAGGGCTATTGTCAAAATTGTAGGCACTGGGCCTTCCTTCGAGGGTTGAAAAGGCCACATTGCCCCCGGTGAGGGGAGAGATGTCACTGAACTCATCAGTACACAAGGCCTGCTGCTCATCCCCTCCAGTCCTGATGAAGCCTCGGTTTGCTTTTGAGTAGGTGTTCTGGCAGGAGCCGCTGTAGTACTGGTAGGGAATCCAGGGCCCATCTTCCCGCGTGCGCTTGTAAATGGCGAAACTCTCTGGGCGACTGGTGTGGAACTTGAGGCGCACATAGGTAATATCAAAAGCTTTTCCTGTGAGGCAAACACATCAAAGGTCCTAAGTCATATGTATGAGGCAAGGAAATCCCTTCTGTTCCCAGCATGTTTGGAATTTGACTAAGAGGATCAAATTACCCTGTGCACATAAGATTTCTAAGAAGACTACCGAGCACACAACATACTGGTTGTGTCCAACAGGCTATTCTAAAGTTGGAAACAGTGCACATTTTCCCACAAAATGACAAATTACAGTTGGGGATATAAGTTGGCTTGTAAAGGACTGTTCTTGACACACACTATTGAAAGTTTGTTTGCAAGGAAAACGAGTAGTATATATTAGCAGTGTACTAATACTATTAAACAAACAAAAGAAAGATTGAATATAAAGCACTTTTATTCTTCATCTGGGTGCTTCAGCAAAAGCTTCATTAAAAGACACAAAAGCTAATATATGCTAACTTTTTAAAGGGGTCTTCTGGATATTTTCAAGACTTAAGAACTCATTCTTTATTCACTGTCATGTTACTCTTGATGCCAGAAGAATATCATCAGCCTATTCTACTTATCTACCAAGTTAAGTACAGAAATTTGAGAGAGGGAGGAGAACAGTGTTTGAGAGCTGGAGAAGAGAGTGGAATAGGAAAGAAAAAATTTTCCTTCAGTATCTGAGAACAAGATGAGGAAAAAAGAGAAAAGGAGAAAGGAGTTTTAAAGAGTTGTGTTTGAATATACTCAAAAGAGAATATATGAGAAATGAGCTCTGAGCAGGGAGGAATCAATGGCTGTCATCCCTTAGGGGAAGAGTCACTGGGTCAGACAATTCCCTGCAATAATCAGGATATGGTCCTACAGCAGAAATGGCTTGGTTGCTAGCCAGGTATCTTCAGGTGGGTAAAAGAAGTAATGTGTACCTGGTTTTAACCACCATTCACTTATGTATCAGGTCTTTCTATCCTTGACAGTATCTATACTTTGCTACTTCTATGTTACAGTAGAGATCCCAACTTGGTCAACAAGTATTTGTCGGTCACGACCTCATGCTTCCCTTATCCTATACCTGTTGGGGGACAGGATGTGTTAGACCTAAGGGGTCCTGCACTCAAGAAGCTCACCGTTTTTCCCCCCAGGTAAATTAACTCCTCAGGAAGAACCATTCTATCTTCTATAAAACCCACAGAACAGGAAGTCCTGCCCTCTCAGAAGTGTGGAGGAGAGACTTCTGTCACCCTCAGTTCCATGTATCCACTAGGCCCCAAGAGGCAAGGAGAAACTACGCATACGTGGCCTGGACTCCCCTTAGCTGTCTCACTCCAGCTGCCTGCCCAAGTCCTCTTCTCCTCTCCTGTACTCCTCTATGCTGGATGGGACCTGCTACTGGATCTGGGACTAAGTGGGTGAGGCCAATTCAGGGGGGTACAGAGCAGAAAGCCCTCTTAAGCTGTGTCCAGGCCACAATCTTCAGCTCAATTTTATCTGCACTAAAATTGATATGATGAGGCATATCTATTTCTCATTGGGCACAGATCTTAGGAAAGGTTTGATTAACTGTCCCACATACTCATGAAACACACTCGTTTGTACACATATGATCTTGAACACAAAGCCATGCAGCATGACGAAAAGAACACAGTACTGGGCATTTTGAGGCCTGACTCCAGGTTCTGCCTTCTGAACCTGAACTCGGCTATACCATTTCTGTTCCAACATTTTCTCCTCTGAAAAAAGGAGGACAATCCCTGCCCCACCTACCTCAAGAGTTGTTGGAAGGTCAAACATAATTAATTAAGATTTGCACATAATTAATTATAAAACTCTATACAAATATAAGGCATTATCATAGGATTTATGAAGAAACTTCCTGAACTAGGGTTCTGGATATGTTCACACAAAAGGATCCAACTGTACAGGGACTTCCTGATACAGTTACCAAAGGATATTATACAAATATGGATCTGGATCTTCTACCTAGGATGCAGTACATTTTGCCTAGACACAGGACACACAAATACTCTATTAAAAGAGTGCAAGTTACCCATAAAGCTTTACTATGCCAAAAATGTCAAGACGTTGCCTTTGAATGAGGGTGAGGTTATGGTACAGTATCTGTGGCATTCCAGAGGCACTATCTAAGACATTCCAGCATAATAAAACAATTTGGTTTGACTCAGGAGTAGGTGGCTGAGGATGTTCAAAGCCTTCCTCACTAATCTGTGGATTAGAGATTACCCTTTCTTCTCTACTTGTTCTCTTCCTTTCTGATACCTCACTGTTCTTTAGCAACCCAACCTGCCGCAGACTGGGCTAGAGGAGAGAAGGTAAAACGAGTTAGGGTCTCCTGGGCTACAGATCAACATCTGCAGTACAAAGCCACACTGAAAGATACAGGTATGCATGGGCACTCTCACTGCGGTCACAGATGCAGAGCCACAGGACACAAAAATATCCAGAAAGCAATTTCGCTAGTGTTAAACTCTGAAGCAGCTTACATGCAGGTGCTGGCGTGGCCCCACTGGCACTGCAGAGCTGCCTTTCTCAGGTAACCCACAGCCATAGTCAGAAGAGAAGGCAGTTTGTACGGGGGCTCACACACCTCCACGACAAGACAGCCATGAGCATGGCCCCCAGAGGTGCCAACCCCATAGCAGATGTGGACAACTGCAGTTCCCACGAGATGAGCCTATGACAAGGGAAGGGCGTTATGTATGAGGGGCATGGAGGAAGGTCACCTAACCCAGATGTGCAAGGTCCAAAAGTGATTCATAGAGGAAGCAGCATCTAAATTCAAGACCTGAGGAATGCTTCAAATCAGCTAAGCAAACAGGAACCAGTTGTCCAGACAGATGAAACATTTAGGAAAGCACAGAGAACACAGAGGAGTGCTCACAGGAGGAACGAGGGTTGCATAGGGCAGCCAGAACCAGAGAGTGGCTGGAGATGAGGCAAATAAGAAGCAGAGCACGCCAGGCCTGCGGTCATGTTAAGGAAGCACTTCAACTTAATGGCAACAGCCAGTCACCAAAGGACTTACACCAGAAAATACATGATCAGACTTGATTTTCAGAAAGATCACTCTGGTCAGAGATCAGACTGAAAGACAAGACTGAAGGTTGGAAGGTTAAGAAGATGTGGCAGTGATCCAGGAAAGATGACAGAGGCTGGACTAAGAATAAGAAAAGTGGAATGGAGAGAAATGAATGGATCTGAGTGAGGTATAGGAAGCTGACAGAGACAATAACTTCGCAACGGATGGAGTGTGAGAGGGATCAGGAGCCCCCTTTAAAGGCCTCCTCTCCTTGTACCCTGCTGGCACTCGGTTTCACTGTCAAAGCTTCTTTTTTTCATTATGTGAGGATGAAGAATAACATTCAATTTTCTAGTTTAAAAGAACCAAATGGAGAGTGGAACCATTCTCTCCAACAGAGAACAGATGTTAAACAGGATTGGAGGAGGCAGGTATAGGGGCAGGATAGGGAGAAGAGATCCATTTTGGATACACTAGTTTTGAGGTGCCTGCAGGTCATCTAGACGAGAGGAGATGTCTGTAGGGAGCTGGATGTGAATGGTCTGAAGGGCCAAGAGAGATGTCTGAGTTAGATATAGAAATCTGGGGTTCAATAGCATGTCAACAGACAATGAAGATCTGGATATAGTTGAGACCAATGAGGCAAGTGTTTTGTGTGGGAAGATAGCTGACTTTTTATTTTCTTTTTTGAGTCAGGGTCTCACTCAGTCACCCAGGCTGAAATGCAGCAGCATGATCATGGCTTACTGCAGTCTTGACCTGCAGAGAGCACTTCTGGCCTATCGAGAAGATCGACTTTTTTTTCTTTCTTTTTTTCGGGGATTATAAATCTATATTTTTACTAAGACCAAAACTGACAGTGTGGTATGAAGTGTACATTTAAACAAAGTTTTCACAAAAACCTAACACATGCCTAAATGACTTTAAAATATAGCTCCAGATGCAGGTCTAGACAATACCAAGAACTGATAGATCTCAGAACTCAAGACACAGAGTAATTTGGGTATCACTTAGCTCCTAGGATTTTTTTTTAATGGTTTTTAGTTTTGTGTGTGTGTGTGTTTTAAAGTGAACCACTGCCCCAGTATGAAAATTTAATCTTCTGAGACCAAGGTTTTTGAAATAATTCAACCCTTGAATTAATTCAATGAAACTTGTGCTGTTGGTGACTGAACCCTGCCACCAATGGTTTCAGAGTTCAAAGTTCAAAAAAGAGAGGCTCCAAGAGTTCTTCATCCTGTATTTAGGCGATCCTCCTACCTCAGCCTCCCAAGTAGCTGGGACTTTAGGCGTACACCAACAAACCCTGCTAAATTTTTTATTTTTTGTAGAGATAAGGTCTGGCTATGTTGCCCAGGCTGGTCTTGAACTCCTGGGCTCAGGCAATTCCCCCACTCTGGCCTCCCAAAGTGCTGGGACTATAGGTGTGAGCCACTGTACCTGGCTGAGAGCTGACTTTTGAGATCACACTGAAAAGCACAAACATTCGAAGCATAGGCAAAGATGAGATGACAAAGGAGCCTGAAAAGGGTCAGTCAGAGGAAGGAGAGGGAAGTAAAAGAGTACAAATATCACAAAAGCCAAAAAAGAGTTTTGAGGAGGGAAAAACCAACGGTGTTACAAACAGCTAGGAGAGACAAGTGAGATAACAACTGAGAAGTATCTGTGGGCTTCAATTCACAAAGAGGTCTTTGCATCAGCACTTAAAACACTTCCGGGGTAGGAGAGCAGTGGCTAGAATTGAGAATGAATGGCAGGTAGATACAGTGAGTATAGTCATGGTTAAATGGGAAGAGAAGACGCAGAAGAGGATATCTGGAGGGGACATAGGGCCAAGGAACAACTTTTCTTTCTTCTTTTGTTTAAACAGGAGAGATGCGTGTGTATTAACACTGTTGTACTTGAGTCAGCAGGGAGGAAAAGGCTGAAGATTCAGGCTGGGAAACAAGAAAGGGCTCAGAGTTGGTTGTGAGACTGGCTGTCCACAGGAGGAGTCCTGCCTCCCTGCTTCCTGTCTGGGTGCATGTGCAAGTCACATTGTAGGTTTTAAGACACATATGTTGAGAATGCCAGGCATGGCGGTTCACGCCTATAATCCTCGCACTTTGGGAGGTTGAGGTGAGAGGACTGCCTGAGCCCAGAGGTTCGGGACCAGCTTGGACAACTTGGCAAGACCTTGTTTCTACAATAAAATTAAAAATTAGCCACACGAGGTGGTGCATGCCTGTAGTCCCAGCTACTTAGAAGGCTGAGGCAGAGGGATCACAAGAGTCCAATAGGTCAAGGCTGTGTTGGCGGTAAGCATGCCACTGTACTACGGCCTGAGGAACAGAGTAAGACTCTGACACAAAAAAAAAAAAAGAAAAGAAAAGAAAGAAAGAAAAAGAAAAGAAACAAACGATGAAACAGTTCTAACTGATGTCTTATTTTTTCCTCTGCAATGAAAATCAGGGTTGGTGGCAAAGCCAGTAAGGAATGAAGAGAATGTAGAAACTATATAATAACCTCTGTAGGGACCAGCAAAGAAAGTTGACTAGAGAAAAGGCTTACTGGGCAGAGACCAGGCCACTGAGAAGAGGGAAGGAGGCCATACTTTGGACAACTCTGCAGAGGTGTGACTTTCTAAGCAGCATTCAGCACCCCCTCAACCAACATAACACAAGGACAAGAGGACAGGGGACTGAAGTTATTTCAAGGAATTTGGAATCTAGTCTGGATAAATAAGGAAGCAAATAAAGAAAATGGAATGGAGGGGTCAAGGCGTGAGGTATCTGTATCACCCAGAATTAACTGTAATCAAAACTGAACACTATGCAGCTTTTTATCCCGTTAAACGGCCATAACTGAAAGCTACCGTGGCCTCTCTCTCCACACATCCCCACTCTTCATCAGTTCATCCTACGCATTTCACAGTTGGCAAAGTAAGAAGATCCAGTGAATTGGGAGATGAATGGGAAACAGGGCCAGGTCTTCTGATTTCTAGTCCAATGACACTATTAGGTTATCATCACACTGGGGGAGCAAGCAAAAGTAGACAGTATGACTTTAAGGTAAAGTAGTCAAGCCAAATGACTAAGGAAATCAGAGCGTACACTTCTGAATGTGTTCCAGCAACTACACAAGTAGGACATCTTCCATCCTTACCTCACCACCAAGCACATGAAGATGAACCATGGGTACACACACTGTCAAGAAAATATTTAGCTTCCGAATGTCCCTACTGCCGCTCCCCCTCCTCCTGCCACATTCCTTCCACAAACAAAAAACTCAAGTGCAGATGTTTAGAGTGAAGCACACAAAATTAACTCAGAGTTCCTGCTCTGAAGCCTACAGTTCATGCTGGCTGAGGGAATGAGAGGAGAGGGGGTCGCCTCAACAACGAGAATCCAGTCTTTGTTCGCGCAGAGCCAAGCCAAGGAACCCTGTTTAAGCCTCCTACGAGGTGAAGTATTTCTAATCTCTCCAAATAGGGGAGAAACTCTTCCTGTCTTAGAATTGTATTCAAGTACTGACTGCTGGGGACATAAACGCTCCTCTGTTATGTGAAGCTCAGAAGAATTTCATGAGAATCTTGTGAAACAACTTCCTTTACAGTTAAGTAATGAATGACAATGGTCATACAGAATTTCACAAAATTTCAAAATACCTTTCCCATAGCTCGAATTACAAGAAGAAAACGAGTTCATTCTAAAGAATCAAATTAGGAGTCACTGGTTCACTATAGTTCTTATGTGGTAGCTCTTTTGAAATCAGAGAATGATTCTTCTCCTTGCAGTCGTATTTGATTTTAGGAATATAAAACTTTTAATAAAGTTGCAGCACAAAGCCAATCAGAGACAGTACATGTTTAGGTTACTAAATGGGATTCTCCAAACAGTTAACACAAACAGTAGTCACAGAAAGCAACTATTTGAAAACGTTTTCAATTTTGTTAGCATAACTGCTGGCTGAAACAAGAGTTCCCAGGACAACATGTCCAGCTGCACACCAGCTGTTATTGTTCCACCTCAGCGGACGGATTGCACAAATAGAGCCTCACCAATTAAGACAACCCGGGGCCAAGTTAATACCGGTTGTGGGACCCTCAAGCAGACACAGACAGATCAGAAAGCGCATGTATGTGCTCAACTGAATGTGCTGAGGTGATCTGGGCACAGTGGAGTCATTCCAATTGCTGAAAAACTCAGCCCTAATTGCTTGTTGAAGGGCTAGCTGCTACTGACTAAAACTCATCTCCAAGATATGTTGTTTTTAAAAAGCTTTTATCCCCTAAATTTCAGTACTCCTTTCTCATGGTCTCTCCCTTGTCAATCTGCCAAATGCCAACAGTACAAGGGGACAATCTCATAGAAAGCGTCTTTAAACCAGCACAACTTACATATGAGGACAAGTAAACTTTAAAATTTTGTATTAAAAAAGTAATGCTTAACTAAATTTATTACAACAAATGCAATGGAACTTACAAATTGAGAAAGCATTCCTTTCAAACAAATGAACAAAAGGCTTCAATGATTATGTTTTCTGAGTAAATGCTATAAGCACTTCCTGTCATGCCTGTGTCACTGTTAACAACAGAAAGACATGCTAAGATGAGCAGAGCTGGATACAGAGAGTCACAATAAAACACAGCAGGTAGATAAAAGAGTAGAAGTGAAGATAACCACATTTCTATACCAAAGGCAATTTATAAGAATAATGGTACAACTAGGACTATGGAGCTGAGGAAAACAAAAGTTTTGGAATAGATGGTATAATTTTGGAGAAAATAAACCCATAATCTCTATAAAGTAACAAATTTAAAGTTTAAAACAAAGAAGACAATTCTACTTTTTCCCTACTGTCCTCAAAACACCACTCAGTGCTATCGCTGAATAAGATCAGGGCCCTAGCCTAGTACAGCAGCCCTCAAAAAAACAGAATAATTCTGCCTGCATTGCCCAACTACAATGTCCAAAAATGCCTTATACTCTTCAGCCAACTGAAGGGCCACAGTTAATTTGACTTATCATGGTAATTAAATATGAGATCATAAGACAGCTATTATGTGAACAGAGAGATGATTCTTAACTGAACACTAGATTGATCAACACCCTTGGAGGGCAATTTAAAATAGGTACAAATCACTGCTAGAGGCTACAGACATTTTCCATTATCAAAATATATGATAAGTTTATCTTCATTTGTGTATCTTTGCCATTTTATTTTATATCCTCACCAAAAAGACAAAATTCCAAGCCAAGACCTGGAGAATATACCTTATTAACCCAAACCTCATGCTTATAAAACTCAACACCAGTCCTAATTCAGGCTAGTAGGTCACAGTTATGCCTGAAGTCCTCAAGCTGGGCTAAAGGAACAAGACCAGCATCTATCCCACTCATCTATGCTGAAGCAAAAAAATACACTCATCTGCTGAACAACGTTCCAACTACAGGGATTTGACTGACATGTGGGATTTAGTGGGTCACATAAAGCAAACAAGTTAATTTTAACACTAAAGAAATAAAACAAATAAAAAGGTAATGAAATATAAGCTACATAAGTAAAACCTATATTTTAGAAATGTATTAACTGTTAAGATATAAAAAAGAAACAGACCATAATTTTATGGAACGCTATGTCTTTTTTTTTTTTTTTGAGTTGGAGTCTCACTCAGTCGCCCAGACTGGAGTGCAGTGGCCGCTCCCGGCCACCGCAGCCTCAACCTGCTGGGCTCCAGCGATCCTTCCGCCTCAGCCTTCCAAGTAGCCGGAATTACAGGCACATGCTACCATGCCCTGCTGATTTTTTGATTTATCGTAGAGATGAGGTCTCGCCACCTTGCCCAGGTGGGTCTTGAACCCACAGGCTCAGGCAATCTACTCACCTCAGCCTCCCAAAGTGCTGGGATTACAGGCTGAGCCACCAAGCCCGGCTGGGACGTTATGTCTTGTTCTGTGATAACCATATGCTATCGACAACTGGCTATAGTTTAGCTTTTCCATGACAAATAGCAAGAAACAGTAAAAGAACAGTGCAAAAACAATAATCTGGTTGAAAAATAAGATTCTAATATCTAGTCATAGTGATCTAGTGGTACAGAAATAGACTAAGACCAACTCTAATAATCTCCCATGCAAAATCACAATAAGTTGATCAACAATGTACTTTTATTCTTAGAAACTATTTAGAGTACTCCAATCATTCATTTTGCTAGCATGCCTTTTATTCCTCAGCTTAATTCCTAATAAACTTGGCCCTTAATTTTCCTAGCTCATGTACTATTTGCATCTGTCTTCAAAAGAGGAAAAATACGTAAGCTATTTTAAATACTACAAATGCATAAGCTATTTTAAATACTAAAATGACTTTCTCAGTTTTCACAAGTACTTATTAATTTCTCACCACAGCCACCACTAGACCAAGATTGGTCATGGTAATTGCTCAAGTCCAAATTCTTCTGTTTACTGAACAAATATTTACTGAGCACCTACTATGTGCCAGTCCCTGTTCTAGCCACTGGGATTCAGCAGAGAATATGAGAAGGTCCCAACCTTGTAGACCTCCAGCAGGGAGCAGGGTGCGGAAAGGACAGGAAGGAACAAACATTCTGTGTGTCAGATAATGGTGAAGAACACAGTGGGGACAGAACATTGGGAGGGAGACTGCTTAGTTCAGTGTTATCAGAGTTGGCCTCCCTGACATGGATACAGTGACATTTGAACACAGCCTGAAAGAAGTGAAACAGTGCACTATCTGTGGGAAGCACACTCCAGGAATGACAAATGCAAATATCCTGAGGCAGGAGCATCCCAGCAAGTTCCAGAAAATGCGAAGTCAAGATTAAGTAAGGGGGAAAGTATCAAGAGATAAGGTCTGAAAAGCAGAGAGAGGGAGGGAATGCTATCATGGAGAGCTTTGGAGGTCTCTGGAAGACTTGGTTTCTAATCTGAATGAGATGAAAATCCATTGGAGAATTTTGTACAGGGCAGTAACATGCTCTGACTAGTACTTCAAAGGGATGACTCTGTATTGACAAAGGACTACAAGAGGGGATGACAGAAAAACACGAGGACTTGTTGAGGTGGGGCGGGGGTTGCAATAATCCAGGTTGGAGATAATGGTAGCATGTTCCCAGGTAGAAGCAGTGAGTAATAATCAGATTCTGGCATTTTCTAAGGGTAGAATGAGCCAGTTTTACTGGTGGATTGGATGTGGGGTGTAAGCCCTAGCTTACACAACTGGAAAGGCTAAGCTTCTACTTACTGAAACGGTGGAGGAACAGGGAGCAAGGAAACTGGGAGTTCAGTTTCAGAGAGTGAAGTGTCAAGTCAGCAACGGAGATACACAAATCAGGAGCTTGGGGAGTGGTCCCAGCAGGAGAGAAGTCTGGAAGTCATCTGTGTACAGCCAGTATTCAAAGCCATAGGATTAGATGAAAACAACTAGGTAATGGATACAGATAGGTAGGAGGTATGCAGACTGGGTTTTGGGACAACCCAAATTTTAGAGATGGGGAGATAGTGAGGACCCAGCAAAGTACACTCAAGAAAAATAGCCAATGGAGCAGGAGGAGTATTAAACAGAACTGAATTCCAGAAATCAAATTTTCAAAAGCTTTTCAAGAAGAAGAGAACAATTAACTGAGTCAAATACTCCCAAAAGGTGAAGAAAGATGAAGACTGGGCATTGGATACTGGATTTGGAAACCTGAAGATCACCTGGAATGAGAAGGTCACTGGAGATCATCTGGAGTGAGGTCACTGCTGACCTTGACAAGTGATTTGGTAGAATAATAGGGATAAAAGCTACGGTGAATTCCGAGAACGGTAGGAGGGGGAATTGGACACAACTAATAAAAGCAATTTTCTAAGTGATTTTACTATAAAGAAATGAGGTTGTAGCTGGAGGGGGAAAGCAGGGGCTCAAGAAAAAATTGCTTTTTAAGGTGAAAAGACAGCATGTGTTATGTTGATGAGCATGATCCAATATGGTGGCTGGATTTCCACTGAATAGTGATGACTTTCTCTGGTGGGATCACTGGATTAGAGGGAGTCTAGGAGAACTCCCTGGATTCACAAAAGCTCTCTGGAAAAGCATTCCGAAAAAAGAGAAGCCATAATGGACACTTCCAGGATCATGGTAAGTATCCAGGCTAGAAACAGTTACTACCAAATAACCCAAACAGTTCCAAACTCACAGGGACTCTGGAAGGCCCATTCCCATTACAGCCAGTCCAGGTCCCTTCCTTGCCACTACAGTATTTCCCATAATCTGGCCCACTTTAAGGTAAGAGACTGGCTGTGAGAATCGCCTAGAGAGTTTCTGAAAAATGCAAACTGTTGAGCCTCATCTCCACAAGTTCCATTTTGGGAGGTTCTAGGTGAGGTCCCCAAATTAATTTTTTTAAAGCACCTGAGGAGATTTTTTTTTTTTTTAAGCCAGAGTCTCACTCCGTCACCCAGGCTGGAGTGCAGTGGCACGCTCATGGCCACTGCAGCCTCGGCCTACTGGGCTCTGGTGATCCTTCCGCTTCAGCCTTCCAAGTAGCTGGAATCACAGGCATGTGCCACCATGACTGGCTGATTTTCTGATTTACTGTAGAAATGAGGTCTCACCATGTTGCCCAGGCTGGTCTCAAACCCATGGACTCAGACAATCCTCTTGCCTCTACCTCCCAAAGTGCTGGGATTATAGGCATGAGCCACAGTATCCAGCAGGAGGTGATTTTTATATACAATTATACTTGAAAAATACTTCTCTCCATCCTGTATACTCTTTAAAGATTTAGATAGAAAAAGGCTTCTGACCTTGGTGTTGCATTGTAGAATGAACTGAGGCTCTCCTGAGTACTTACTTTGACTTTCATATGTCATGCATTAAAAGGTGAAATATATTACAAGTGTCAACTGTAAGTCTGAGCACTGAACAAGAATACTAGCAGTCTATCTTCTTTAAGACACATAGAAAGGGTAAAGTCAACAGGGTTACTCACTCCACATCCAAGTTTGGGGTGATTGGATCAGCTGAACCCAAACTCTAACATATTTCTCCACGTCAATTTTCTCTGTCATTCAACTTGTATCCTCAAGACCCTAAATTCTAGGCAAGTAGAAATATACATTTGATTTTTTAGAAAACCTCCCTACTGCTAGGGATTTCACAATGATATCCTTTACATGTAGATATTGATTACAGTTCCTTGTAAAACAAATGTCCCATCTCTTTTGGTGTCTGTCCTTCCTTCCTCTATTTAATAAAATGATACTGGACCACCAGCAATTCTCAATAGTAAGAGACAAATCTGAAAGCAAAGAGTTAACTTCTGCTTCAGTACACTCAAAAAGATAAGAAAACACTTTTTCTTCTTTGTCTAGAAGCCTAGACTTGTTTAATCCCAGTCTGTGTCGGGTAGTGTTGGCATTTTCAGGGAGGGTGTTACATTCTGTTGGTTGAAGACTCACATAGAAATATTTACTTTTCAGAGAAGAAATTTTAGGCATTTTAAAAATACATATATATTTTAAAGTGCCAGGTGTTCAAATAGATATTAAATGGGGAGAGGAGGAAGGGGAGGGAATGGGAAAGAGGGAAGAGGAAGTGAAAGAAAGGAAGAGGGAAAGGAAGGGGAGAGAATAAGATTAAATAGTAACATTCTAAAAAGTCCAGACTTGATATTCTGGATTTTTAATTCTCTGACAATATACATATGTAATCTACAGGGTACATTTTATGCTCATTTTAGAAATTTACTACCCTTATCTCTTACCTGGATTATTGAACGTGCGTGCGCGCGCACACACACACACACACACACACACACACACACCTCTGCAACTAGTCTTCATGTTTCTCTATCATCCCCTCTGTAGTCTTTTGACAATAGAGTAGCCAGAGTCATCCCTTGAAGTCCTAATAGTCATAGCATGTTACTGCCTTGTACAAAATTCTCCAATGGATTTTCATCTCATTCTGATTAGAAACCAAGTCTTCCAGTGGCCTCCAAGCCCTCCATGATGGCATTCCCTTCCTCCTTTGGCTTCTCGAACCTCATCTCCTGATATTTTTCTCCTTAGTTAACCTTGATCTCCTTCATACTTTCTGGAACTTACCAGCATGCTCCTGGCTCAGGATATTTGCATCTGTCATTCCTGGAGTGCTCTTCTCAAAGGTATTTTACTGTTGTCACTGATCCCACCTACTTCCAGGCTCAAGTCTTAGGATATGCCTTCAGTAGCTCAGAATCTAAGACAGAGGTTGGCAAACTACAGTCTGCAGAGCAAATCTAGCCCACCATCTATTTTTGTAAATAAAGCTTCACTGAAACAAGGCTGGGCCCACTTGTTTGCACATTGTCTATGGCTGCCTTCTGGCTACAAGGGCAGGATTGAGAAATTGCACGGCCAACAAAGCCTAAAGTATCTACTATGTAGCCCTGTACAGAAAACATTTGGTGATCCCTGATATCAAAGATTTCTACTAAAACCTCTTCTATTTCTCTTCTTTGGGGCATACTGTTTTAAAATTTGGTCTAAGGAAATCTGAATTTTTCCTCTATTGTCACAAAGCAGGAAGTCTAATCAGAAATTTTATTTTAAGATTTGTTGGGCTCAGTGGCTCATGCCTGTAATCCCAGCACTTTGGGAGGCAAAGGCAAGAGGATTGCCTGAGGTCAGGGGTTCAAGACCAGACTGGGCGACTTGGTGAGACCTTGTCTCTATAATAAATCGAGAAAAATTAGCCTGACCTGGTGGCACACCTGTAGTCCTAGCTACTTAAAAAGCTGAGGCAGAAGGATCGCCTGAGTCCAGAAGGTCAAGGCTTCAGTGGCCGTGACTATGCCACTGAATTCCAACCTGGGCAACAGAATGAGACTCTGATTCAAAAATAAAAAGAAATTTTATTATAAAACTTAATTCAAATACATTTGATACTGAGAACTAGTTATAATTTCCTAGAAAAAAACCACTTTTTTTTTCAGGCAAGTGAACAGAAGGAATGGAGATTTGATGCATTTCAAAGATCAAATCTGTAATAATAATATCTTTTAGCTCTTATATAGCTCATAAAAATGAACCAGTCAAGCAGAAAAACAAGGGAAACAACACTGCTGGAAAAAGTGGCACCATTTTTCCAGTGCTGCCCCCTCCCAGATCCATGCCAAGCAAAGACTTAATAAGCTGTACTTGCAGGAAAGGAGGGAAACTGATTAATCAAGAGCAATCATAGCTGGGACAGCAGGGAAAATGACAAGTTGAAAACTGCAAATAAAGTGGAAAATGCAAGTAGATCTCTACAAGAACTCCCCTCCCTTGTCCTCTGGGTAGGAATTCAGTCCTTCACACAAGGCGTCCTTGTACTTCTGCTCTTCTGAGCGGATGGACAATTTACATCATGAAAATGCCTTGCCAGCTGGCACTCTCTCCACAAGTGACTGATTGTGAGCAGATGCCTTCATAAGATAAGTATAAACGAATGCACCCCCTTCTTCATTTTTCATTCATTCACCCTCTCTGTGGAAGAATGAAAATACACACTTGACATACTCTCCTTTAGAAACCAAAGTTTGCGTTCTTCCTTTCTCATGGGCTGTGTGTGAACTTGCTGTTGTGTTCCTGATTAAATTATGCCTTTCACCAAATATCTAAAATATATGCAATCCCAACAGACTATGCGTAAATAATCCTCCACTCCTATATGCAGCAGCTGCTTATTTTTTCTAATGAATATTAAGAGACAAAATTACAACAAACTAAGTTTAAAGATCTGGTTTTGTTTTTTTTTTGGGGGGGGTCTTACTTTGTTGCCCAGGCTGGAGTGCAGTGACACAATCACAGCTCACAGCAGCACTGATCTCCTGAGCTCAGGTGATCCTTCTGTCTCAGCCTCTTGAGTAGCTAGGACTATAGGCACGTGCAACCATATCTGGCTACTTTTTTTTATCTTTCTGTAGAGACGAGGTCTCACTATATTGCCTAGACTAGTCTTGAACTCCTGGGCTCAAGTGATCCTCCCACCTTGGCTTCCCAAAGTGGTGGTATTACAGGTGTAAGCCACCGTACACTTACATAGGTTTTATTTGTGATTCTACAATTAGGCAACACCTTATTCTCTAAAACAGAAGCGTGTTCGTTCTAATGAGCCTAACAAAGGAGATTGGTTTTCCAGGCAAAAAATGTCTGAGAAAAGCAGAAACAGAACAGAAAGCAGATAAGTTGTTTCAAAGTTACTCTCCTTGTAGAGTTAAAACAGAACCTTCCTGATCATGCCTAGGTATACTGGATCCTTTTTGACTGGCTGCTATGAATTTCCTGATTTTTTGGAAAACTAGCCCATAGAGTTCAGTCTGATTACATGGGACCTAGCATGAGTGACTCCTTTCTGGTTTTAGTCTCACCTGCTGGAGCCTAGGGCAGGAGGCTAGTTCAAAACAATTGGCCCTCATAAATTTTCCTTAACATGATTTAGATTAAAAACTGAATACTTCCTAGAAAAGCCTTAACTTAGAACATTTGATAATAATCTGCCACAACAAAGAATCAAATATTTTACTCAGAAGTCAATCAAAATTATTGGTGTATTTAGTGTTATAAATTCATTTTTAAATAGGCTTTTTTCCCCAGTTAAGTCACCTTCCTTTTAACACACATTATCATTTCAGAAACTTCTCTATTTTAAATTTGTCTTCAGTTGGAAAGCAGTAAAGAGTTTGGCAGATAAATATCAAATGCCCCTTTCCAGCAAGGAGAAACTTTTTATTATCACTCCCGAAACTGTTTTGTAAATTATGTGTATAGCAGATTCAGTGAGGGTGTGTTAAAGGCAAAAAGACCACCTGACAAATTATTTACATAGCATATTTCAGGTAGGTCAGTCAAATTCCTAGTACTTCAAACACTTGGGCCCTTTTTAATCTGCTTTTCCCTTTACGTTGAGAGCAAACATTAAAACAGTGATATCAGAAGAAATGTTCTTCAAATCCATTCTTTGCCATATTTCAAACAGACAGCACTGCATTTCTCCTCCATGGGAGTATATCATATGCGCCCACAATGGGACTTGTTCTACCTTTCTATTTACATTCTGGAGAACAGCCAAAGTCCTCTCTAGCTGCCTTTGATCTGATGCCAGAGACTTGGTATCCAACACTCACCTAGAAGAAATTCCCTTAGGCGCTCCACGACTGAGGAGGAGTTAGGAAGAGATGGAAAATATTCTATAAACCCATCCTATGTCATATCACCTCCCAGCATAAGAATCCGGGCAGGTTACCCGATCCAACCCCAATTCCCTCAGCATGTTACAATTGTGCTTCGTTTTCTATCTCCAAACCACATCCTCAAACTCTCCTGTGTAAGCTAAAACCTCTACTCCAGTCTTGCCATCTTTGCTATCCATATGTCATTTCTCACTTCTAAGTCATTCTCCAGCCTTCACTCTTTCCAAACCCTATCCACCTTTCCAGGCTTAGTTCAAGCACCACTGTCTTCATGACAGTTTCAATTTGTATCATTATCTTACTTTTCTGAACACAGAGCAATTATTTTCCAAACCACAGAATTCGCTACTTGAGTATTTACTCTTTTGTGTTGCTTTGTACCAACAAGCATTTAACTTATTCTAATACAAGGAATCTATACTTTTTGGTAAACTCTATCAGTATTTTTTCAAGCTTTTCTGACCATGACATAAAGTAAAAAAGACACTTTACCTTGCAAACTTGAACATACACACATGCAATACTATCTACAATGCAATCTGATAGGTCTATTTTAGTTTTCATTCCATTTCTTAGAAAATGCTGGGCATAGCTCACTAAATTGATTTTATAACACTAGGGAGTTTTAACCCACAGTTTGAGAAACACTATTCTATAACCCCTAGGGCACTGTCCTTGGCACAGGTGCTCAGTAAATATATGCTTATGGTAGATTGACTCATCTATTACACAAAACAGGTTAGAATACATTCTGGATATGGACATAAAGATTATAACAATGTCTTTCAAGACTTCCAATTATTTTTAAAACAAGACAACATAAAAAAGAAACTTTGTAAATGGCAGCCTTTAACACAATCCTAAAGTTAAACTGTAAAAATCCCATTCATGAACATGGCATCACTACAGATACCAGACGCCCTGGGCCCGGCATAAACTAACCCCCTAAATTCTTTTTTTTAGCAGCCCTGGGTTTCCAGAACTCCTTCAGTCATGAGCTTTGAAGAGCCTTCATGGTAATAGCAAGAATTTCCTCTCTGTGGGGTAGATGGACTGAGGCTCAAAACTTGGGGTCAGATTTCTACTAGAGAGAAGACATTTGGACACTTATTGGGAAGCTGAGTTCTCCATGTCTCATGTCCATGGCACTTTTTTTCATGGTACTGTCAGATAAAAAAAAATTATCTCATTTATTTTCTGCATGTTTTATTCATATGTGTGTCTGTCTGTCTGACACACACACACACACACACACACACACACACACACACACACACACACACACACACCAATGTAAGTTTTTGTAGGCCAGGACTCTAGTCCTATCCTATATTTTTTTTTTTTTTTGAGTTGGAGTCTCACTCTGTCGCCCAGACTGGAGTGCAGTGGCCGCTCCCGGCCACCACAGCCTCGACCTGCTGGACTCCGGCGATCCTTCCGCCTCAGCCTTCCCAGTAGCCAGAATTACAGGCATGCGCTACCACGGCCGGCTGGTTTTTTGATTTATTGTAGAGATGAGGTCTCGCTGCCCAGGCGGGTCTCGAACCCACAGGCTCAGGCAATCCACTCACCTCAGCCTCCCAAAGGCGCGGGATTACAGGCTGAGCCACCGAGCCCAGCTCTTTGAGCTATATTTTGTTGTTACCTTTTGTAGGGGATGAGTCTTATTTGTAAAACAAGCAGCAACCTAATAGAAGGAGAGTGAACCGAGATGAGTCTGCTTTGTTGTTTGGTTTCTTTGGTCAAAGGTTTATTCATTTTACAAACATCCTGAAACTTACTATGTGCCAGGCAGCAGCAGGGTGGGCACTGAATATATGTGAATGAAACAAGAGTGGGTCCCTGCCCTAAAAGGAATTACAAATACTTAAAATACAAAGTGAGAGAAGTACTATATACTAGGGGGCAAGGAGTAACCATACATCAATTTCCTCAACCAAGTTTATACAACATGAACTTTAAGGTATGAATCTAACTCCAAAGAGCTTAATTCTACAATCTTATCTGTCAGGGACATTTTTGAGAATATCTCCCTCACCAGTTCTTTTCAGTAGTCATTTTTCTTAAGTAACATTCCAGAAAAATGTTAAAAATATAGAAAAATGCTAAAATGCCACAGGAACTGATTTCACAAAGACAAATGGCATCAGAAGTATGACTTATCAGCTGGTTTTTATTCAATTCTATAAAGACTTAAGTAATTTTCTGAATCTCTACAATGCTTTTGCCGGGATTCTGTGCTCAGTCAAGTTCTAGATGCCCAGCTGCAGATAAGCCTGTGTTAAATAAACAGCAACTAAGTTATTTAACAGACGTTAAGGTTCTTTTTTTTTTTTTTGAGACAGAGTTTTACTCTGTCACCCAGGCTGGAGTGTGGTGGCACAATCATGGCTCACTGTAGCTATGAACACCTCCCACCTCAGCCTCCCAAGTAGCTGGGACTACAGGTACACGCCACCACCGCTGGCTATTTTTTGTAGAGACAAGGTCTCACTTTGTTGTCCAGGCAGGTCTCAAACTCCTGGGCTCAAATGATCCTCCCGCCTCGATCTCCCTAAGTGCTAGGATTTACAGGTGTGAGCCATCATGCCCGGTCAGGGTTCTTTGTTAAAAAGTTAAAAGTTGTCCTGCTAGGTGCGGTGGCTCACACCTGCAATCTCAGAACTTTGGGAGGCTGAGGTGAGAGGATTGCCTGAGCCCAGGAGTTTGGGACCAGTCTGGGCAATTTGGTGATTTCATCTCCTCAATAAATCAAAATATTAGCTGGGTGTGGTAGCACACACCTGTGGTTCCAGCTACTTGGAAGACTGAGGCAAAAGGATCGCCAGAGCCCACCAGGTCGAGGCTGCGGTGGCCAGGAGCATGCCATTGCACTCCAGCCTAGGTGATAAAGTTGAGACTCCAACTCAAAAAATAAAAATAAAAAATCCAATGACTGAGTCATTGTTTTCTGTCTTTGGAAAAGAAAAAGATAATTCTTGGTTTCTTTGTCCACAAAAGATGAAGCAGTTCAATCTGCAGGTTCTGAACAAATAATCAAACATCTCTCCACCTCTCTCCACAACTAGCCATGAGGGACAGCTGCATAATATTTTAGAATAAGTTTTTCAGTAACAAGAAAGAATGGATTTTCTGCTCTTGCTTCTATCAAGTAAAAAGTAAATGTCTGAATCCCTTTGAAAATAAGCCCAGTCTACAAAATAGTGGAACTAAACTGAACTCCCACCACTACTTGGCTCATGCCTCCTTCCACAAGTCTGGAACAAAGACCCCATTGACTTATGCATGTAGGCGGATTAGAATTGCAGTGCAGCCATGTAGCACATTCTGCGAGTCCAAGCGGTTAAGTCAAGGCAGTCTTCTCTAGATTGGTTGCCCTACTTTCCCTCTTTCCACAAAAACATACTTTCAAGTATGCAATATAATATAGTTGTGTAATTTAGCATCAATCAAGCCCATCTGGATATCTTATTCCATTTTTTCATTTGCCTGCTTATACTTAGTGCTGTTCTCAATACTTCTTAAGGTTTTCCTAAGAGGCCAGCCAAAGTGGACACAAATGTAAGCTAAGAGTCAAACACTCCACACTCTTAAATGTCCAATGAGAACCTAAAAAGAAAAATATGACTATGAAAAGTGAAAGGCACATGAGAAGAAGAAAAAGGGCTAAGTGGTAGAAAACAAGATCAAAAGGATAGTATGAAGCTAAATCAATGATCACCAATTTTCCATATCTTTAGAATTTATTAAAAATATTTATAAACTTTCTTAGTGGTACTGATTTTCTAATTCACTTCCAAGCAGTACTGAATGCCTACAGCAATGGAATCTACACAGACAAATGTGTTTTCTGCTGTCAAAAAATGTACAATCTGCCGGGCGCGGTGGCTCATGACTATAATCCCAGCACTTTGGAAGGCCAAGGTGAGAGAACTGCCTGAGCTCACATGTTTGAAACCAGCCTGGGCAACCTGGCAAGACCTCATCTCTATAATAAATTTTTTTTTAATTATCCGGGGGTGGTGGTGCATACCAATAGATCCAGCTACTTGGAAGGCTAAGGCGGAAGGATCACCTGAGCCCAGCAGGTTGAGGTTACGGTGGCCGTGAGTGTGCTACTGCCCTCCAGCCTGGGCGACAGAGACTCCAATTCAAAAAAAAAAAAAAAGAAATGTACAATCTAGTGGAACCACCAACCATCAGAGCAGGATGTGCCAAGTGTTAGGAAACGCACAAAGAGGACAAAATGAGTCCATAGGGATGATTTCATAAACTTTTTAAAAGCAGCTGCCATCAAATTTAGATTAATCCTTCTGAAAGTAATACAATAGAAGTGAATGGTTTTGACACAATGAACCAATACAATATAAACCCTCAACTGCATTTTCTCTCATTGCTTACCCTGATGTTTTAATATATGAATTTTAGGAATATTCACATTGAGTAAAATGCCTGGCAGTGTCACTCTTAATGCCAGAATTTAAAAAGGAAGCATTGTAAGGAACCCACAGAGAACTTATATGAATACATGTGCAGATAAGGACAGAGACTAGTTCTAAATACCACATATGCCTGAATATAATGAAAGAATTTCTCCTCTAAACTGTCCTTTCAGAAAAGGGAGACTTGCCTTATCTTCTATCTCTTACAAAGATTTCCAGTTGCTTCACTTTAGTACAAATGACTGGGAGGAAATCAAATTAGTTTGAAATGAGCTCAAATAAAGCAAGTTTTGGAAGCTTACATAGGACACATACATAATGAAAGGGGGTTTGTTTTGTTTTGCTTTCTAAATAGATGAAAAAATTAACCCAGATTTATGTAAATATTCCTGGGAAGTATGGCTTTAAAATTAAAAGTGTTGAATGTTGTAAACAATAAGCCTTTTAAAGAAGACTTTATAAGACAGGAGAGTACATGGTTGTGTTGTGAAGATCTCACATATAAACCAATGGGAGAAATGGGGAAAAAAACTATCCTAATGTTATATGAATCAGCAAGTATGGCTTGAGATGAAATTTCCAGTGATGCAACCTTACAAATTCAAAAAGTACTGTATTACAATTTATTCATGGAAATGAATACAATACAATCTGGAAAACTATGCTGATGACTAAAGTGACTTTAATAATCACTGTTATCAGCCAGGTGTGGTGGCTCAAGCCTGTAATCCCAGCATTTTAGAAGGCTGAGGTGAGGGGATTGCCTGAGCGCACCAGTTCAAGAACATCCTGAGCACCTTGGCAAAACCTCATCTCTACAATAAATTAAAAAATTAGCTGGACATGGTAGCACACGTCTTTAGTTCCAGCTACTTAGAAGGATCGCCTGAGTCCAGCAGGTCGATGCTGGGGTGGCCGTGAGCATGCCATTGCACTCCAGCCTGGGTGACAAAGTGAGATTCCAACTACAAAAAAAAAAAATTAAAAAAAAATCACTGATATCAGATGTATGTAAAAATTTGGAGTAAAAGTATTCCACAAGATGTAAAAATGTAGAAAAAGAACTCTAATTTTTATATGTGATTTAAAATACATATATTATATATTATATTAATAAAATACATATTTTAGACAGACATCTGATTATTTCTCCTATATCTTTAAAATTTTTATACACTCAAGTTGGCAAAAACCTCTCTTAAAAATTTTCTGAAAGGGAAAAAGGTAAATAGACTCATTTTTAGGGTTGCGTTTTACATATACTTATATGGTAAATTTCACATTATAATTAAAAAGAAGATGGCAGCCCAAATGGAACGCTGTTTAAGAATTCATCTAGCCGGGCTCGGTGGCTCAGCCTGTAATCCCGCGCCTTTGGGAGGCTGAGGTGAGTGGATTGCCTGAGCCCGCGGGTTCGAGACCCGCCTGGGCAGCGAGACCTCATCTCTACAATAAATCAAAAAATCAGCCGGGCGTGATAGCACATGCCTGTAATTCTGGCTACTGGGAAGGCTGAGGCAGAAGGATCTCCAGAGCCCAGCAGGTCGAGGCTACGGTGGCCGGGAGCAGCCACTGCACTCCAGTCTGGGCGACAGAGTGAGACTCCAACTCAAAAAAAAAAAAAAAAAAAAAAGAATTCATCTATATTAAACTAGGCAGCAGCCATACCAGACTTCTAGCATTACTGAATTTCATTTTAAAAGTCCTATTTTAGAAGCCAAATGAACTTTGTTATAGCCTTCCAAAAGCTGTTTACATTCAAAATAATAAAATCTGAGAACACTGGTACTGCCAAAAAGTTGTCCTAAGGCCAACTTTGAAGTCCAAATAAGCAAAGCTAAGGATTATGTTGGGGTGGGGGAACCTAAGAAATATAATCTTAGCACAGTCTAACAACATAAGGTTCTTTATTTAACACAGTATTAAAAACACTAGTGTCTAACTATAATGAATGAGATTGGAAAAATACTGAGTCTGGAAAAAATAAACAGCAAGAAACAAAACACGTGAACCCCAGGTCTGACTCAACTCACTGACAATAAGCATAACTGGGGTATTATCAATGGTCCTAAGCCCCAAGACTGCAGTCTGAGGAAGTAAGAGAAGTATCAGGGAATCCTTAGCTTCCACAGGAGGCCAGGCCAAAGGAGTGAAGGTGAGGCAAGGTGGGGATGAGCCACTGAAGACTTCAGGTATACCTCTTAATCCCATCTCAGCCCAGCCCATCCCATCCTATCCCATCCCACTCCCCATCCCATTCCAACCTGCCCCTTCAGGAGCTGATGTTTAAACAAGTGTCCACACCTCCAAGTTCTGCACATGTATATCTCATCATTGATCAGCTTTCTGGATGTGAATAATCAATGAGGTTCACAGACTAGAAACTGTTTCTTGATATTTTAAACATCACCTATGGCAAAAATAGCCCATACAATTTTTGTAAAAGCCTTCTTTAAAAAACATTTTTAAGCCGGATGTGCTATAATCCCAGCACTTTGGGAGGCAGAGGCAAGAAGACTGCCTGAGTCCGCAGGTTCGAGACTAACCTGGGCAATATGGGAAGACCTTGTCTCTACAAGAAATCAAAAAATTAGCCGGGAGTGGTGGCACATGTCTGTAGTTCCAGTTACTTGGAAGGCTGAGGTGAAAGGATCACCTGAGCTGAGCAGGTCAAGGCTGTGGTGAGCCATGATTGTGTCACTGCAATCCAGCCTGGGCGACTCAAAAAAACCAAAACATTTATGTTTCTAGTCAACAGAATTCTGTGCAATCTATTGTAAAGACAGATGATTCTGGTTAGTTATTTCAAGCCAAATTACCTGATCTATAGCTTTTCAAATTTTGAAATTTAATTTTTATCAGACCATCAAATGCTGATTAGGCTCTCGAGAACTGACTTGTGCTAACCAAACTAATATACCATAAACACCTACATGTAAATTTTTGATAAGCTTTTTTTTTTTTAAGTCAGAGTCTCACACTGTCGCCCAAGCTGGAGTGCAGTGGCATACTCACAGTCACCGCAGCCTCGACCTGCTGGACTCAGGTGATCCTTCTGCTTCAGTCTTCTAAGTAGCTGGAATTACAGGCACGTGCCACCACACCCAGCTAGTGTGTGTGTGTGTGTGTGTGTGTGTGTGTGTGTGTTGGAGTCCCACTCTGTCGCCCAGGCTGGAGTGCAGGGGCATGCTCACAGCCACCCCATCGTCACCCTGCTGGGCTCCAGTGATCCTTCACACCTGGCTAATTTTTTTATCTTATTGTAGAGACGAAGTCTCACCATGTTGCCTAGGCTGGGTCGAACTCGTGGGCTCAGGCAATTCTCTCACCTTGGTCTTCCAAAGTGCTGGGATTACAGGCTTGATCCACTGCATCCAGCCTTTTTTGATTTATTATAGAGACGAGGTCTTGCCAAGTTGCCTGGCTAGTCTTGAACCCGTGGGCTCAGGCAATCCTCTCACCTCATCTCCCAAAGTACTGGGATTATAGGCATGAGCCACAGCGCCTGGACAAAAGTTGTTTTTTGTTTCTTTTTTTGGTTTTTGTTTTTGTTTTTGTTTTTTTTGTCAAAACAACAGAGTAGATATCTGCACCAGGTTAGGCCTCTGAGAAGACCAGATTAGAGGTCAGAAAGTTGCCTGGTAAGCAGAGAACTGGGGCAAATGGGAGGTGAACATTCTCAGGCAATGGTTCCATCAAAGTATTGCCAACTGCCCTTCTCTAGCCATCATTCTAAAAAGAATAACTACTTGTCTAAAATTAGAGCACCCTCTCTCCCAGAGAGTAGGACAGAGATTAAAAGTTTTACTCAGCCGGGTTCGGTGGCTTAGCCTGTAATCCCGTGCTTTGGGAGGCCGAGGTTAGTGAATTGCCTGAGCCCGTGGGTTCGAGACCCGCCTGGGCAACTTGGTGAGACCTCATCTCTACAATAAATCAAAAATTAGCCGGGTATGGTAGCGCGCGCCTGTAGTTCCAGCTACTTGGAAGGCTGGGGTGGAAGGATCGCCAGAGCCCAGCAGGTTGAGGCTGCAATGGCCAGGAGCGGCCACTACACTCCAGTCTGGGCGACAGAGTGAGACTCCAACTCAAAAAAAAAAAAAGTTTTACTCTTCATTTCTCCTTTTTCAATATTCTTTATGTCATTAAAGCTTGTGTTATTAAATTTTTTTTACATGAATTACATCTCATTTATCCTCTTAGTCTCACAATGTTGCCTTTAAGCCACAACGTAAAATTACTCCATATATTAAAGGTTTAGTCTCCTCACCTTGGCTCCAGATTTTGATAGATGAGGATCCTATCTCATTAACTGAGTTTTCAGCCTTAAAAGCATTTTAAAAAGCAATTAACTTCCCAATATGTTACATATCTTTCCACTTAAAACCTTATCTCCAGATGCAGATAATCATGGGATCCATGACTCGTCAATAATATCAAATATGGCCAATTCCTTTTATAAATAATCTTTCTGGCCGGGCTCGGTGGCTCAGCCTGTAATCTCAGCGCTTTGGGAGGCCGAGGTGAGTGGATTGCCTGAGCCCACGGGTGCGAGACCTTCCTGGCCAACTTGGCAAGACATCATCTCTACAATAAATCAAAAAATGAGCCGGGTGTGGTGGTGCATGCCTGTAGTTCCAGTTACTTGGAAGGCTGAGGTGGAAGGATTGCCGGAGCCCAGCAGGCGAGGCTGCGGTGGCTGGGAGCAGCCACCACACTCCTATCTGGGTGCCAGGGTGAGACTCCAACTCAAAAAATAATCATCATCATCATCTTTCTGAACCAATATCTTCCATAAGTACACTAAAATGTATAAACACGCACAAGCAAACAAAAAAGCAAAACACAACTTTTAAAGGATGACAAAAGTATAATATCAGGGTTGAATAAATTTAAGAAAGAACTTACTGTCCCAGAGAGAGAGAATTTGTTATAAGTTAGTCAACAGAAACAGCAGTACTGAGAAGAAACTTGACAGACAGGGAAAGGGTACACAAAAAAGCGTTCTTGCAAATAGTGGCCACTGTCAGTTATTATCAGTCTCCTCTGTCCAAAATGACTCAACCGGATTACCACGGGGATCGCAACATAAAAAGAAAATGCTATAGAATTATTCTGCCAGGTACTTCAAAGGAATCCCCACTTCCCTAAGACTTTCAGCAAGTGGACATGTTTTTAAAAAAAGAAAAGAAAGAATGAGCAGAAATGCAGGGCAAGTTAAGTTTGAGATTGTTCTCATTTTTTAGATCCTTTCTTCTGTTCTCTCTAAATTAGACAAAAGCTGCTCTCCAAAGTATCTCTTAATTACAGCAGTTACCAAAATGAACTCATAAGCACAATCTAGGCTACCTCAAGAAACTGTAGTAAAAAAATCCAGTTACTAGGTAACAACTGAAATCAACAGGCCCTTCCTTAATAAGCTGAGCACAAAGTTAAAACTATTTCTCATAGTGTTTAAATATTTAGGGCAAGGTATTAGATGGTAAAGAGGAACATATTGGGGGTTTCTAAAAAAATTTTTTTTCTGCATATGTACAGATGTTTCTGAATGTCAAGTGATTTTCTATAAAAACTTTTATCCAAGTTTCAGTAGCCAGTGATCAAATCTACAATATCCACTGGCAACTGGGATGGCAGACAGGCCAGGAGAGCAAGAAGCAGACTGACTTTACTCTGACGTGGGAATAGATGAAATACGGTCTGGCTACACCATCCCTTCCCACAAAGGGTCTACAAAGGGCCTCAAGTAGGACATGGTGATGTGTGAAGGTCGGTGCTCAGCCACCACAGTCCAGGAAGAGAAAGAAGGTTCACCCCTTCAGCCTTCCCCATTGGTTCCACTGTTCCCTTTGGCTGATAGACAAAGACAGCTAAAGGATGATGAACAAACGAACAGTCATGGAAAAGTTAATGGAGCCAAGTATAACTACTGAGGCACTTTTCTTCATGTTTCTCTCTTTGCATCAAAAATCCCAACACAGCATGTTTTTGTTTCTTACTGCCAAAAAATAAAAATGACAAAGCTCAATTAAGCAAAATGTCCTTCTTCCCTACTCAGAGGCAGATGAAAAAAAGCTGAAGGCATTAATTGAAAGTGTGCCTAAAAAGACAAAAGCACACACTCTTCCAAAGGGTGATGGGCTGTTTATCTCCATCCTTCTTTACCAGTATGGAGGCACAGTTACAGATTTACTGATGGAAAGCTAAAGAAAGAAATCAAGGTTTTCTCTTCATTATAGCTATAAGACCTGGTAAAATGACAGAACGAGGTTTTATGATCCACTGCTTATAACGGCTGTAGAAACATTTATAGAAATTGGCCAGACAACACGATGTCAAATCCACTGATTTCATATGCCCCGGAGTGCCAACAGATTAAGAAACTGTTGCTGTACTCTTACTCTTCCTCTCCAGGCAGGGGGAGGCTGAAAGTCACAAACTAAAACATTTCAGGTACTCAGAATTGGAGGATTTGTTTAAAAGGAAATGAAATTTTAAAAACTCTCCTAGGATATGAGACAGTTTTTCTCTACCAAATTCTTATAGTTATTCATTCTAATCATTATACTACACAAATTAATACTAAACCTGGAATGAGCTAACTCTAGAAGGTGTAAATACCCTATTTCTGAGGGAGGTTATGGGGTAAATCCAAATCATTCTTATCCAAAATGAATAAACAAGACAGTCCTTTGATATGCTTGGGAAGAAAATAATAAAAAACACTATAGCTTTTGTCTTGTCTTTCTAAATTTTCTATTTCCTCTACTTGTGGATGAACTTGTTTCTTTACTTTTTTGGAGTGATCATTGCTATTATGTAGAAATATAACTGATTTTTTTTTTTTTTTTTTGAGTTAAAGTCTCACTCTGTCACCCAGACTGGAGTGCAGTGGCCGCTCTCCGCCACTGCAGCCTCAACTTGTTGGGCTCCGGCGATCCTTCCGCCTCAGCCTTCCAAGCAGCCAGAACTACAGGCGAGTGCTACCACGCCCAGCTAATTTTTTATTTATTGTAGAGATGAGGTCTCGCCAAGTTGCCCAGGCGGGTCTCGAACCCGCGGGCTCAGGTAATCCACTCACCTCAGCCTCCCAAAGGCACAGGATTACAGGCTGAGCTACCGAGCCCGGCTTGATTTTTTTTTATAGTTTGACTTTATATGCTACAATCTTGCTAAACTCATTTATTAGATCTAGTTGTTTGTTTTTTTTTCTAGATTTCATGGGATTGTCTACATATAGAATCTTGTCATCTTCAAATAAGGGTGGTTTTATTTTATTTTATTATTTGAGTTGGAGTCTCACCTTGTCACCCAGGCTGGAGTGCAGTGGTACACTTGCTCACAGCCACCGCAGCCTTGACCTGCTGGGGTCAGGTGATCCTTTCGACTCAGTCTTCCGAGTAGCTGGAACTACAGGCATGTGCCATCATGCCCGGCTTTTTTTTTTTTTTTTTTTTGATTTATTGAAGACATGAGGTCTAGCCAAGTTGCTCAGTCTGGTCTCGAATCCGTGGGATCAGGCAATCCACTCGTCTCGTCCTCCCAAAGTGCTGGGACTATATATTTCCTCTACTTGTAATACATATTATTATAGCATACATGTGTCTTATTTACAAGTCAACATGTAGGTATTACAGAAGCGTGCCAAGAAATATTTTACTACTAGTGTGCTCAATCAAAAGTTTAGACACCACTGGATCAGATAGCCACTTAGAACCCATGCTTGTAAAGAAACTCAAAACATCAGATAAAAATTTGAGATAATATGAGATCTCACTTCCTAACTTTAACATCCTTGCAATTCTTGCTCAAATGTGTCTATAGTTTTAATAACCTATCATGAAAATATTTTACATTAGCCAAGAAAAATATAAGCAGTGATCAAACCTTATTTCAGAAAAAAATCTTTTAGTATTAAGTGGGATTGAAGTTGTGTTTGAATTTGGGAGGAGATACATTGTCTTTTTAAAACTAAGTAAGATGAAAGTCAATGTGTACACCTAACACAGATAAGCAAAATATGTTTAAGTTACCTCTATTCAATTACTAGTATTCAAGTAAAGTTTCATCTTTATTGCAGCACTAAGTAGAGAATTTCCAATTTTTTAAGTAGCCTCCAATAAGATTCTGGATTAAAAGTATAAAACCAACAGGCCAGAATGTAACTTTTTCTAACTCATAAAGTGTCAAAATCCTTAGTAAGAGAGAAAAGTGTTCTGTTTAGTTTTTCCTTAGACAATATTCAGCCTGTTCTTCATTTTTAAGACCTGCAACTTAGACTCAATATTATTGTACAATTACGTTCAAACAGAAAACGTCTTCTCTTCTCCAGGTCCCTAAGGACTGCAGGTTTTCACCCTGACAGTCCAGCTTCAGACCAGTACCTCTGAAGAGTGGGGGAATGCTTAATAAAAAACACATAAGTGATTACACTGCTTTTCTCTTCTATTAATGATCCAAGGGTGAACTTCTATGATATACTTTTTAGACAACAGACCATCATTTACACATGCAAAATGTCATTCTTAGACTCCAAATATTCACCCTTTCCTGAACTGTAGTTCATAAAACTTAAGAGCATGAATAGTGCTATTGAATTCATTACTTTTCTGTATAAAAATACTATGTGGACAACAGAAATTTATGCATACTTAGTGACACTAACCGGCAAGTCTATAAGATACATACAACTAATATATGTATCCATTTGAATAATTCCATAATTAAATTTCTCTTTAGAATAAAAAAAAGAATACTTTCCAATTCACTTTATAAGCTGGTATAACTCTGATACCAAATCAGATAAGGGCAGGAAAAATAAAAAACATAAGCCAATATCACTTGTGAATATAGATATTAAAACCCTGCAAATTAAATCCTGCAATGTATTATAATTTTTTTTAAGTTCTATAATTACATGAATGTCACTTTTTTGTTTCCAGTTCCCTGAGGAAATCTTCAAATTTGCCCTTTTGTTTCTTTGAGCATACTAAACACAGTCATTTCATAGAATGTGTCTAATAATTTCTATACCTGAAATTTGGGTGTCTGCTTCTCTTGTCCATTATTTTGCTGGTTTTCTTTCATTATAGTCTCTTTTCTTATATGCCTGGTTGTCTTTGACTAGGTGCTAAAGACTGCATTAAAAAACATATATACACACATATGAAGAATTTGAGGCCTAGTACCTTCCCTTGAAAATAATGTTCAATCATCAACAAGGAACCTGCATAATCAACATTTGTATACCTAACCCCGAATTGTACCCCACATCTTTAAAATTAATTAATTAATTAATTAAAAAGAAAAGAATGTTCAAATGCTCATACCAAGCACCTGGGAGTACACCAAGCTGACTTAACCTAAATCCAAGTACTAGACTTGAATGCCTCCTAGACTACCAGGTGAGACAAAGCTGGTTCTTAGTCTATTCACAGAATGGTATATTTCTGTTTTCCATTTACCCAGAAGACCAAAGCTTTTTAGAGACCCAGCTGAAAGGTTTGACAGGATTATCAGACCACCCATCTTTGAAAGTCCCTGAACTCTTGATTCTATCTCTCTTGCCCGATGAGGCTGCCAAAACCTTTGTTTTTGTAGTTATTTCTTTCAGACTAGAAAATGCACTTAGGGTTTACTTCTGTAGTTCCTGCCTTTTTCTTAGGTTATGTCTAGAAATCCCCACCTATTTTGTTATCTCTTTAAGATTTTTTTTTTAACCCCTCAGAAAGACTGTTCTAAAAAATCTAGTTGAATATCACCAGAGGCAGAAGTAAGACCTCTCTTGCAACATGCAAAAAAGATAATGCATTATACACAAATTGTGCTTATTCCAGGAATGCAGGGTTGGCTTAACAACTTTTGAAACATGTTAATGTTACTTATAATATTTACAAAGTAAAGAAAAATAATATAATCATTAAAATAATATTCCAATAGGTAAAGAAAAAGACCTTGATTAAATTCAATATTCTTTCATAATACAAACTTCAGCAAACTAGAAATAGAACTTCCTTAACCTAATAAAGAACATTGATTAAAACTTCCAATAACAAAGCAACAAAAAGTCTTTAACAAAATCATACTCAATGGCAAGGTGAATTCCCTTTAAAACACAAAATAAAGCTGCCTGTCTCTCTGACATCATACTGAAGATCCTAGCCAGCAAAATAAGAAAAAGAAGTTAGCCGGGCTTGGTGGCTCAGCCTGTAATCCCGCGCCTTTGGGAGGCTGAGGTGAGTGGATTGCCTGAGCCCGCGGGTTCAAGACCCGCCTGGGCAGCGAGACTTCATTCATCTCTACAATAAAAAATTAGCCGTGCATGGTAGCGCGCACCTGTAATTCTGGTTACTTGGAAGGCTGAGGCGGAAGGATTGCCGAAGCCCAGCAGGTTGAGGCTACGGTGGCCGGGAGCGGCCACTGCACTCCAGTCTGGGCAACAGAGTGAGACTCCAACTCAAAAAAATTAAAAAAAAAAATAAAAATAGAAAGAAGTTAAGAGCATAAGGATTAGAGGAAGCCAATAAACAAATCAACAGATGCTCAAGCTTTTAAATCAGTAGAATAAAATATAAAACCACACCCACCTGATAGGTAAAAATTTAAAAATCTATCAAAATAAAGTAGTATCAAATACATAAGCTAGTAGTAAGCTTTCTACTGTGTTATATATAAATGCAATGTTCCACTTTCACCTCAGCTGGGTGTACTGCAATACAATTCTGACACTAACCACCTGGAGTTAGTGTTAGACTCCACTGGTTTAAAGCTCAGTCCTCTACAAGACTGCCCTTTCTTCAGATGCCAGGTGTCCTTCAGGAGTTGCCAAGCCACTGTAGCTTCTGATCAACTGGCTATAAATTTGGGGGTTCCCAGAATTCCCATAGGTTCAAAAGTTCTCTAAAATGACTCGCGTAAACTCAGGAAAGTGCCAAACTTATGATTATAGTTTTATCATAAAGGACATAGTTCAGGAACAGTCAAAAGAAGAGACATATAGGGCAAGATCTAAGGGGAAGAGGTGGGGACACAGAGCTTTATGCTCTCTCCTTTTGGAACCTGGGTGTGTCACCCTTCCATCACACCAATAGGAAGCTCCACCAATCGTCAGTATCTAAAATTTGTATCGGGGTTTCATTACTTAGCCATGACTAATTAAATCATTGGTCCTACCCCCTCCCCAGAGATCAGATTGGCCCAGAGTTCCAACCCTCTACTCACACAGCAGGTCGAGGCCGTGGTGGCCATGAGCATGCTACTGCACTCTACCCTGGACGACAGAATGAGAATCCAACTCAAAAAATAAAATAAAATGGGTATATCTCCTCTATGCTAGTTAATCATACAGTCAAAGAACATCTTCTACATTAAATTCTACAAGCAGTATTTTTGGTTTAACTACTTAACACTTTTGTTTTTTTAAAGTTCTCATATGTACTTGATTACTGAAGGCTAGTGTAAGGAAGTGTTCTTCAGACAACAGTAAATGAGATAAAATAAAAAGCTTTAGTTTTAAGGCTATGAAAAGAAAACACCAAGCAATGACACTACCATATGTCCAGCTGACTGCCTATCCTTTAATCTGTAATACCCAAAAGATCATCATTCACCACACCCAAGTATGTTCTCCCACAGCTTCCAGTTCTAAAAGGAATGTGGAAAATTCTATTCTGCCATTTCCCAGCTTCAAGCGAGGCATTCACTCTGGAAGTTACCACCACCATAAAGAAGGGTCTTTCCAAAAGGAATACAGTGTTAAAAACTGTAAAGTTTTTACTGGAAAACTGTGAAAAGGGGCTCCCCACTGGTCAACTCTAATGAAGGTGACCTCTAATGAAGCAGAGATGTACACAACAGTGAACCAGGACCTTTGGAGTCTAAGCTATTCCAGGTCTGCAGACCTTGCAAGGACCCCTTGAAGGGACCCACGCCTTACTATCTTTGGAATGTGTTGTGACAAGATCTCATCTACATTCAGCTCTCTGTGGCTACATCATCACAAACAGGGCCCCCAAATAGCAGGTCGAGTTCAGAAAGTCAATCCACCTATGTGCTACTATTTGCTCTTAGCTTTGAATCAAACCGTTCCTTTCATTTTCTTTTTTTCTTTTTTTTTTTTTTTTTGAGTCGAGTCTCACTCTGTCACCCAACTGGAGTGCAGTGGCACAGTCACAGCCACTGCAGCCTCGACTCCTGGACTCAGATGATCCTTCCGCCTCAGCCTTCCAAGTAGCCGGAACTACAGGCGCATGGTACCACACCCGTCTAATTTTTTTGATTTTATTGTAGAGACAAGATCTCACCATGTGCCCACGCTGATCTCAAAACCGCGGGCTCAGGCGATTCTCTCACCTTGGCTTCCCAAAGTGCTGGGATTACAGGATTGAGCCACAGCGCTCAGCCCAGTTCCCTTAATTTTCAAAAGGCCACTTTTTTATATTTTAAAAAATATAAAAATTTTCCATGTTCACTCAGACATCTAATTCATGACCAGAACCAATAAACATCTATTTTAAATATAGCCGACTGTCACTGTTCACGGTACTTATGTTCTATAACTTAACACTGTATTAGAAAATACAGAACCATTGTTTCAGGTTCAAGTGCCTGTAAGCAAGTTTCTGGTCACATTTTCGTCAACTGATTAATCAACAACCTTGTTTTACATATTCTCTTTTAAGAGACATCTTATGTAATATATACTGTTGATTCATTAACATTAAACTCATGGCCAGCAGCACTATAAACCCAGGCCTGAACAAAACTTACCTAACAAATATTTTCTCTCTAAGGCACACAACTTCTTGTGCTCACAAGAAAGCACTTTGGCACTATGCTTGAGGGTTATTTTAGGTGGTGAAATCACCAACAAAAAGCACAAAAATAGAAAAACCAGGATACTAACTAGACAGAGAAAAGGACACTTATTTACAGTATGAGAACTGAAACAAGAAGGCAGAGCATCACTTCTTTTTACTCCAGATGAGAATGTGTGAGTTGGGGGACTTGAATTTTTCACTGCTTTGTGCATGTCCCCAAATGACCACAAAAGTGCCATAAATACTGATTTGGGACTGGGTGTGGTGGCTCACGCCTATAATCCCCAAACTTTGGGAAGCTGAGGTGAGAGGACTGCCTGTTCCCATGGGTTCAAGACCAGCCTGGGCAACTTGGTAAGACCTCATCTCTACAATAAATCAAAAAATTAGCCAGGTGTGGTGACGTGTGCCTGTAGTACCAGCTACTTGGAAGGCTGAGACGGAAGGATCACCAGAGCCCAACAAGTCAAGGCTGCGGTGGCCGTAAGTATGCCACTGCGCTCCAGTCTGGATGAGAGTGAGACTCCAACTCAGAATAAACAAAACTACTAATTTTGTGGTTACAAATAAAGCTCAGCAAGCAGACAAATTTGCAATTATTAAACTTGCAAAGAAAGAGGACAGACTGTAAAGAGTCTCCATATGTACCTCTCATAGCAACTGCCACTGTTGTGAACTTAAGTCTTCCCAGTGTCCAGAAAAATTAAATTATGAACTGTACTGTACAAACTTACTATTATTTGGAATTATAGCTGTATCTGAACACTTTCAATTTTCAAGTATGAAGCCCCAAGGGTAACAGCTACAGAACACAGTGTAAAGTATCTTCTTCCACCCACATGCAGACAAAACATTCACACACCCTTAATTCCAAGTTACTCATTGTCTCCCTTCCTGCATCAATCACAAATTCTCTACATTGACAACATCCCCCTCCCCCCAACTTTCAAATAGAGAGACATTTCCTGGATCAGCCTTTTGTAGGACTCAAAAAAAAAAAAAAAAAATCAGCTTCCTGACATATAAAACATGATTTCCTAAACTGCAGTCTTTAAAAGTACTGTTACTTTGTATAGCGACACAGCAGGTGGCAAGCGGTGATGAAACAGGAAATGAGAACAAATGACTCCCACACACATATGTGGACCACCACTGGGAATATATCTAATGCACACAATCCCAAGTCTTCGACATCCAACCAGCCATCATCTGTAGGATTTCTCTTCCTTTACCACTGCTCAATTACCCTTACCACCTGTCCGACAATTCTTTACATATCTTTACATATCAGAAGAAATTTGCCAAGGGTGACATAACAGTGGGGGAACTGACAACTCCCACTTAAGATTTTGAGAAAGACCCTACTGGATTCAAGTAGAAAAAGAAGTCCGAAATTAAAGCCTATCTTTTCCTTAAACCACCAAAATATAATGCTAATATCTCAAAGGATAGTTAAACTATCTTCTCCTAACTCCCTCCAACAAGTAAGGTTTTCCTAAGTATCAACTAGATATGGCATTTATTCCACTCATAAAACTCTTCACAGGAGCCTTTATCTCACCACCCCAGAGATCAAAATGGCCAAAATAGTACAAAGGGTGATATACCCTTGAGATCATGGCCCAGACAACAAAGGAAGTACACACAGACATCACTAGCACCCACAAAACTGGAAGCATGCCAGGACCATCTGGGCATCCAAAAGGCATCCCAGTCACCCAATCTCTATGGCAGGCAAGAGTGATACTTAAAGAGCCAGGGCAACAGTTCTGAACCACCAACAAAAGCACTGGCTGGATCTTGTCCCTTTACTTAAAAAAACATAGCTATTCTAATTAATTTTTCTTTTCTTTTTTTTTTTGAGTCAGAGTTTCACTCTGTTGTCCAGGCTGAAATGCAGTCACACAATTATGGTGCGCAATTATGGCAAGTACAGCTTCGACCTGCTGGGTTCAGGCAATCCTTACACCTCAGTCTTCCGAATAGTTGGAACTACAGGTATACACCACCACGCTTGGCTAAATTTTTTTTATTTATTGTAGAGACAAGATCTCACCAAGTTGCCTAGGCTGGTCTCCAACACCTGAGTTCAAGCAATCCTCTCACCTCCACCTACCAAAGTGTTGGAATTACAGGCATGAGGCACCACGCCTGGCCAAATCATAGCTATTGTAAATGTGGAAGGAACAGAAGAGTTCCCAAGCCTAACTGCCTCGTTTAAAGGCCAGAAAATAGGCCCAGAGATTAAATAACTTGCAAATATAGATACTGAATCAGATTGAACTTTATGGGTATTCACGCACGACTGGGTATTCACCTCTTAAAGGGGCTTTGGAAGGGTGATTTACTAGGCAATAAAATTAACCATATTTTAGAAAATACAAATCTGGTTATTTCATTTCTTTGCTCAGAATCATCTTTCAATAATTTTCCAAAGCATTCTGGATTAAAATAAAAAAAACAAAAATCTCTATTATGGCATAAAAAGTTTTCGTGGCCACGTCTAAGAACCTCTTACTTAATTCCACACACATCCTACAATCCAGCCCATTCAATCATCCATCCACTCACTCAATCATTCTTTGAGTAATCATTTATGAAGAGACTGTGTGCCAGGCACTGTGTCATCCCAGGCTACTGAAAAGTATGCAGCCTCGCTGGGCCATGGCCGTTTTGGACTCAGTGTCTTTGCCCATGCTGTCTACCTGGAATGTGCTCCCTATTTCTTTCTACTTCCACTCCTAGTTCGATGATGATCTCACCGGTGGTGGCTACCTAGAAAAGCATTCTAAAAACAAAGTTAGGATCCTCAGAAAGCAAGATCGGAAAAGGAGCCACCGTGGTTCTGGGAGTACCCAGCTTCCTCAGACCCAGAGTAGCTGATGCTTCTCCTGCTGTTATCACACAACTATGACTTATCAAACTGTCTAAGTTGGATTTCTATAAGTTGGGGAGCTGATTTTTTTTTTTTTTTTTTTTTTAGAAAGTTCGATTTACTGAAAGGATATAGAAGCTCCCACAGTGGGGGAACCTAGGGAACTGACTACATTATATATGTATATATCTCACTCAGTCAACCAGGCTCAAGGGCAATGGCATAATCATGGTTCACCGCGGCCTCAACCTCCCAAGTGTCTGGGACTATAGGACATTACATTTTTAAAAAAAATTAGATTTTACATATCTTGATGAACAGCTACCATTTGTCTTACTTTGAACAAGCATTAACACAATAATGATAATGACACTCCCTACTTATTGTTCCCAGATACATATAAGGCTGTTTTGAAAATATGACAATAAATACAAGTTATAATGCTTATATACCAGTGTATAAAAGACCCTAGAGTCCTGACAATGAACCTAGAACCTTTCACTGAGTTCAGACATTGCTGTAATATGCAATTTAGTAGATATAGTATGGTTTGTAATACAAAGGTATACATTAAAATTTTAAATATATAAAGCAGTCAGAATTCAATTGTGACTTTTTTTTTTTGAGTCAGAGTCTCACTTTATTGCCCAGGCTGGAGTGCAATGGCACAATCACAGCTCACTGTGACCTCAAACTCTTGGGCTCAAGCAATCCTCCCTCCTTAGCCTCCTAAGTAGCTGGGACTACAAGCATACACCATCATGCCCGGCTAATTTTTTTATTTTTTTGTAGAGACGTGGTCTCATTATGTTGCTTAGGCTTGTCTTGAACTATTGGGCTCAAGCAATCCTTCTACCTCAGCTACCTGGGGTTACAGGTGTAAGCCACCAAGTCTAGCCTAAAATTTTTCTTTAATAACAACAACAAAAATACTTATTACCAGGACACTCTCTACTAAATTCCTCTAAAATGGGAATATTGTTAACCTTTATTGGTCCAAGGTAAAATTTATTTTTCCTAAAGTTCGATCAGTAGTGATAAGGTTTCTAGTAATTTGATTTATCAAAATGTTTAAGTGAAACCCATCACTTTGATATCATCCAAAATGCTCCAGGATCATATGGTTAACTACCATACTCATGAAAAGCTACTTTCAGAAAGGACCTCATTTTTATGGGGTTTAAAAAAACTAAGATCCAACAAGGTTTAGAGCTCAAGATCAAGGTCACACCATCCTTGAATGACACAGTAGATATCTGAGTAGCTGCCCAAAATCCTGTATATCTGAGTGCCTGCCCAACATCCTCTTTTCTCCTCAGTGTACCCAAATTGAAGCCTGCCCAGGTTTCTCCTATTAATGAAACTCACATTTACAGTTTATGCTATAAATTTTAGCAAAACCTTGATATGCAATTTCAAAAACTTTTTACCTCAAACAGACATCATCAAAACAGGAAAAGCACAACATTTATTGAGCTCATTATTTCCTTACTTCCCTCGAACATTTTCAGATGCCATAACAGCTTTGACCAGTATTTTCCAATCTCTATCTTCAAGTGAATCTCTCATTTTAGGTAAGTTACAGTACTGGCAAAACAGACAAAAACAGTAAATATCTGATAAGGTCACTTTTCCAGTGCCTCCCGTACCCCCAAATGGGAAGAAAATTGAATTTCCTGAACCTGAGACTATCTACAAAAAGCCTTCAGCAAGCATCATATGCAACAGTGACATGTACAAAATATTATCTTATTTAAAATCAAGAGTGGCTGGGTGCAGTGGCTCAGTCTGTAATCCCAGCACTTTGTTTGGGAGGCTGAGGCGAGAGGAATGCCTGTGCCCAGGGGTTCGAGATCAGCCTGGGCAACCTGGAAAGACATCGTCTCTACAATAAATCACACATACACACGCACACAAACAAAACCTAACCGGGCGTGGTGACGTGTGTCTGTAGTTCCAGCTACTTGGAAAGCTGAGGCGGAAAGATCACCTAAGCCCAGCAGTTCGAGGCGGCAGTAGCCGTGAGCATGACACCGCACTCTAGCCTAGGTGACAACAGTGAGACGCCAACTCAAAAGAATAAAAATGGCCAGGCTTGGTGGCTCAGCCTGTAATCCCAGTGCTTTGGGAGGCTGAGGTGAGTAGATTGCCTGAGCCCGCGGGTTTGAGACCCACCTGGGCAACTTGGTGAGATCTCATCTCTACAATAAATCATAAATTAGCCAGGCTTGGTAGCGCGCGCCTGTAGTTCCAGCTACTTGGAAGGCTGAGACAGAAGGATCACCAGAGCCCAGCAGGTTGAGGCTGCAGGCCACTGCACTCCAGTCTGAGTGACAGAGTGAGACTCCAACTCAAAAATAAATAAATAAATATAAAAATAAAATCAAGAGCAAGACAAAGAATGTACACTTTATCCATTCAAGACCATTAACTCATTGTCTTCACTTCGAGCCTCAGAAATTCTCGGTCAGTGCTTCCCCTCATGGCACATAAGCATCCTTCCTGAACACAGTCACTTAGGAAAAATGGAAACACCCCAATCAGAGATCAGGCTCCAATACACAGAGATGTTCCTAACCAGTGTGGGAAAACATGCCTGTCCCTTCAACCTCCAGAGCTTCAAACTACTCAACTAGAAAATAAGGATCAATCAGCCCAATAACAAAGCAGTTACTGAGTTCCTTCTCGCTGTAGACAAATAAATAATGGCTTTCAAAAGGACATGTAAACAGATATAATGTTATGAAGAACATTGTAAAAGGTATGAAAAGACTTTAGAAAACACAGGTAAGAACGCAATTGATTCTGTCCTACTTAAATCACAGGATTGTAGTAAGGATCAAATGAGGTAAGACATGCAAAACTTTTTTTAAAGTAAATGACAATCCTTTCACAAATATGAGTTCCATTCTTACTAGAATATATAAGCTGGCATCTGCATTTTGCTGTATATCACTTTATTCCCTAGAGCACCTAGGATGTTGTAACTGAGTTAACTCAATATTTATTGTAGAAATTAAAAGTGTGCAAAGTCCCAGAGATTTAATGTGCCAGGTGTAATATACCTGGTAAAAGATCTCTGAAAATATTATTTTTATTAATAATTCACACACCATCAAATTCATCTATTTAAAATTCATCTGTTTAAAGATCTGAGTACTACATGTACTCACTCATGAGTGGACCCTGAATATTATTATAATACTGTAAGAAAGGGATTGGCAGTAGTGGGACACTGCCAGAGGTGGGGGGAACGTAACACCAATAAGGGTACTCACACTTTACCTGTATGATAACCACTTTGTACCTAACCCTGAATTGTACCCCACATCTTTAAAATAAAAAAAGGAAAAAAATAATAATGTATATAATTCAGTGGTTTTTAGTATTTTCACAAGGCTGTGTAAGCCACCACCACCAAATTCCTGAACATTTTTATCATCCCACAAAGAAATACCATCCCCACTAGTTGTCACTCCCCATTTCCTCCTTCCCCAATAATACTAATCTACTTTCTGTCTATGGATTTACATATTTTGAAATTTTCATATAAATAGAATCAACAATATGTGGCCATTTGTGTCTAGCTTCTTTCACTGAATGTTTTTAAAAGCTCGTCCATTTATCAGTACTCCATTATTAGTTACAACTGAGTAGTATACCATTGTATACATATGCCATAATTTGCTTATTCATTCACCAGTTTGTTTCCATGTATTGACAATTATAAATAATGTTGCCAGCTGGGCTCGGTGGCTCAGCCTGTAATCCCAGCACTTTGGGAGACTAAGGCGAATGGATTACCTGAGCCTGTGGATTCGAGACAAGCCCAGACAACTTGCGAGACCTCGTCTCTACAATAAATCAAAAATTAGCTGGGTGTGGTAGCACACACCTGTAGTTCTGGGTACTTGGAAGGCTGAGGTGGAAGGATCGCCGTGGCCCGGCAGGTCAACAAAGTGAGACTCCAACTCAATAAATAAATAAGTAAATGAATGAATGAATAATTAATATTGCTATGAACATTTGTGTACAAGTTTTGTATGAATAAGTTTCTCAGCCGGGCTCAGTGGCTTAGCCTGTAATCCCGTGCTTTGGGAGGCCGAGGTGAGTGAATTGCCTGAACCCGCGGGTTCGAGACCCGCCTGGGCAACTTGGTGAGACCTCATCTCTACAATGAATCAAAAAATTAGCCAGGTGTGTTAGTGTGCACCTGTAGTTCCAGCTACTTGGAAGGCTGAGGCGGAAGGATCGCTGGAGTCCAGCAGGTCGAGGCTGTGGTGGCCGGGAGCGGCCACTGCACTACAGTCTGAGCGACAGTGAGACTCCAACTCAAAAAAAAAGTTTCTCATTCTCTTGGATATTGTATTGGGGTTTTCCAGAGAAACAAAACCAACAGGATATGTGCATATAAATAAGGAATTAGCACATGTGATTGCGAGCAAGAAAGTCTAAAGAGTACTGGGGATTCTGCAGGCTGAAGACTCAGGGGAAATAGTGTCGCAGCTCAAGTCTGATGGCCATCTGCTGGCAGAATTCTTTCTGGCTGGAGTGGGAGGAACGGGTCACCAGATTGTTCTATTCCCACCTACATTACGGAGGACAATTTGCTTTACTCAATGCCCACCAATGTAAATGTTAATTTCATCTAAAAAATACCCTTTTAGCTGGGCTTGGTGGCTCAGCTTGTAATCCCACACCTTTGGGAGGCTGAGGTGAGTGGATTGCCTGAGCCCGCGGGTTCCAGACCCGCCTGAGCAGGTGAGACCTCATCTCTACAATAAATCAAAAAATCAGCTGGGCGTGGTAGCACGCACCTGTAATTCCGGCTACTCGGAAGGCTGAGGCGGAAGGATCACCGGAGCCCAGCAGGTCGAGGCTGCGGTGGCCAGAAGCGGCCACCCCACTCCAGTCTGGGCAACAGAGTGAGACTCCAACTCAAAAATAAAAATAAAAAAATAAATACCCTCCTAACATCCCTTGGGTTATCTGCCTTACAGAAAGATTCAGAGCAAGCCTCAGTGGCCTCAGCCTGTAATCCCAGCACTTTGGGAGGCCGAGGTGAGTGGAATGCCTGAGCCCGCGGGTTCGAGACCCGCCTGGGCAACTTGACGAGACCTCATCTCTACAATAAATCAAAAATTAGCCGAGCATGGTAGCGCGCGCCTGTAGTTCCAGCTACTTGGAAGGCTGAGGCAGAAGGATCACCGGAGCCCAGCAGATCGAGGCTGCAGTGGCCGGGAGCGGCCACTGCACTCCAGTCTGAGTGACAAAGTGAGATTCCAACTCAAAAAAAAAAGAAAGATTCAGAATGTTTGGCCAACTATCTGGGCACCATGGTCCTAGCAAAGTTGACAATAAAACCAACACACCTAGAAGTGAGTTTTCTGAGTCATGTGGTAACTCTGTGTCTAACTTGACTGCCAAACTTGTTTTCCAAAGCAGCTACATCATTTTATACTACATTCCCACCAGCAGTGTATGAGGGTTCAAATTTTTCCACATCCTAACAAGCATTTATGATTATGTTTTGTATCATAGCCATCTTTATGGGTGTGAAGTGGAATCTCAATGTGATTTTGATTCACATCTCCCTAATGACTAATAATGTTGAGCATGTTTTCATATGCATATTAGCCATTTGTACATCTTATTTGGAGTAATATCTGTTAAAATATTTTGTCCATTTTTAAATTGGGTTATCTTTTTATTGTTTGGGTTTGTAAGCGTCTTTACATATTCTGGATACTAGTTTAGCAGATAAAGGATTTGCAAATATTTTCTTCCAATCTGTGAGCTGTCTTTTCACTTTCTTGATGGTGTCCTTTGAAGCACAACAGTTTTAAATTTTGATGAAGTCCAACTTATCTATTTTTTCCTTGAGTTCTTTGTGTTTTAGGTATCATACCTAAGAAATCATGATCCAAGATTATAAAAATTACTTTTATGTTTTCTTCTAAGAGTTCTATAGCTTTACCTTTTACATTTAGATCTCTGATGCATTCTTTTTTTTTAGAGACAGGGTCTCACTCTTGTCACAGAGACTAGAGCGCAGTGGTGCAATCATAGCTCACTGCAGCCTCAAATTCTTGGGATCTTCTTGCCTCAGTCTCCCAAGTTGCTGGGACTATAGGCCTATGCCACCATACCCAGCTAATTTATTTTTGTAGAGACAGGGTCTCACTATATTGCCTAGGCTCCCAAAGCGACTACAGGCGTGAGCCACTGCACTTACCCCTTTCATGCATGCTCGGTTGATTTTTAATATGGTGTGAGGCGTCCATCTATATTCTTTTGCACCTGGATATCCAATTGTCCCAGCATCACTTGCTCAAAAAACTATTCCTTCTCCAATGAAGAGGGTACCATTCTTACTACAATAACCTCTGACTGCGGCCAAGCATTTTTTGATACCACTGGGCTGGAGGATAGGGATGGGATGGGGCTTATGAGAGATGCCACTGATGAGAAGAGAAATCATAGTATTTGTTTTTGTTTTTTTGTTTTTTGTTTTTTTGAGTTGGAGTCTCACTCCTTCGCCCAGACTGGGTGCAGTGGCACACACGCTCATGGCCACCCAGCGTCGACCAGCTGGGCTCCACCAAACCTTGCGCCTCAGCTTTCCAAATAGCCAGAACTACAGGCGCATGCTACCACACCCGGCTAATTTTTTTTATTTATTGTAGAGACGGTCTTGCCAAGTTGCCCAGGCTGATCTCAAACCCGCGGGGGCTCAGGCAATCCACTCGCCTCGGCCTCCCAAAGTGCTGGGATTACAGGCTGAGTCACCAAGCCCGGCCAATCATAGTATTTGTAAATCACTGGATTATGTAAGCAAACCCCTACACATCCCTCAAAAGGCTAAGATGACATAACTTTTAGAAAGTCTTTTCTAACATCCCTTGGGTTATCTGCCTATCCTTTCTGTGTACCCAAAGCACTCTTCTCATCATACTTAGCCAACAGCCCTAAGAGTTCCTCTTACAGGAAATTTCCCCTCTAGGCAGAATTCTCAAAGACATATCCTCAGAACTTCCTGCAGTACTTGGCATGTAACTGGCTTTCAATAAATGTCTACTCAATCAGTGAATAAATGTTCTAAAATTACTTGAGAATCAAGTTTACGAACTGTAGATGCAAATATTCACTTTTATTCTAACCCTGTCACTTCCTAGTCTCACTTGAAGATAAACAAAATTTAACGTGAGCTGGGCGCAGCAGCTCATGCCTGTAATCCCAGCACTTTGGGAGGCTGAGGGGAGAGTACTAAGTCCCAGGGGTTCGAGACCAGTCTGGACAACCTGGCGAGACCTTGTCTCCACAATTAAAAAAAAAAATAAGCCAAGTATGGCATCACACACCTGTAGTTCCAGCTACTTGGAAGGCTGAGGTGGAAAGATTGCCAGAGTCCAGCAGGTCAAGGCTGCAGTGGCCATGAGCATGCCTCTGCACTCCAGCCTGGTCAACACAGGGAGATTTCAGCTCAAAAAAAAAAAAATTCAACTTGGAAATTACATTTTATCTATTACTCCTTCTATCATCTGACCCCCAAATATTCAAATAAACCAATTTTTTTTTTGAGTAGGGGTCTCACTCTGTTACCCAGGCTGGAGTGCAGTGGCACACTCACAGCCAATGCAGCCTCAACCTGCTGGGCTCAGGCGATCCTTCTGCCTCAGTCTTGCAAGTAGTTGGAAACACAGGCGTGTACCACCATGCCCAACTAATTTTTTTGATTTATTGTAGAAAGGAGGTCTTGCCAAGTTCCCTAGGCTGGTCTCGAGCTCTGGGCTCAGGCAATCCTTTCACCTTTGCCTACCAAAGTATTGGGATTACAGGCATGCACCACCAAACCCGGCTAATTTTTTTGACTTATTGTAGAAAGGAGGTCTCGCCAAGTTCCCCAGGCTGGTCTCGAGTCCCTGGGCTCAAGCAATCCTTTCGCCTCTGCCTCCCAAAGTACTGGGGTTACAGGCATGAGCCACTGGACCCGGCTCAAATGCACTAATGTTTTAAAACCTAGCTTTTGCTTGGGATAACAATAATAAGAGCTAACACTGAGCGCTCACAATGTGTCAGACACAGTTCTAAACCTGCTGCAAGTATCTCTTCATTTAATACTGCTAACAATCCTTAGAAATAGATAGAATAACTTCATTTTGAACGTAAGTAATTAAGGGGAAAGTAGGACTTGAACTCAAAGAGCAGCTACAAGGCCCACAAAATCTATTCCCTGACATCATGAGCCTACTGTGAGTTTTCTCAGTTTTTCCCACTTATATAAAATAAATTAAGTAAACACTAGTTAATTCCCAAGGAAAATACCAACAGGTATGTTCTGAACCCTAAAAAATAGTAAAATCTTAAACACTATGTTGTTTCTATATAAAAACTAGTAAAAATGTACTAGTCAACTGTCAAATTATATTTACATTTTGTGAAAAAAAGACAAAATCAAGAGATGGTTAATAGAAACCTAGCAGTGAAAAATGTCTAATAAAATGCAGTACTGTTATGGGTTAAGACTATAAATTATAAAGACCTTTGAACGTGTGTAGAATAGCAACCTGGATGGCCTTAGAGTCTATAATACTGAGTGATCTTTCACAGAAACAAAGGACTAAGTATCACATGTTCTCACTCATAAGTGGACCTTGAACAATTATCGTAATACTATAAGAAAAGGATTGGCAGTAGCAGGAAACTGCCAAGAGGGGGGCAAGGAAATGGGATTGGCAGTAGTGGAAATCTGCCTGGGGAAGGAGGGGGGTACACCTCATCAACAAGGGTACCTGCGTTTGTAACCCTAGCCCTGAATTGTACCCTACATCTTTGAAATTTGAAAAATAATTAAAAAAAAGAAAGTGTATAGAATAGGAGAACTGTCAGATCTTGTAAAAAATTAATAGACATCTCCTTGCCAGGCACAGTGGCTCACACCTGCAATCCCAGCATTTTGGGAGGCAGAGGCAAGGGGAATACCTGAGCCCAGGGATTCAAGACAAGCCTGGGCAACTTGATGAGACTTCATCTCTACAATAAATAAAAAAATTAGCTGGGCATGGTGGTGCACGCCTGTGGTTTCCGCTACTTGGAAGGCTGAGGCAGAAATATAGCAGGAATCCAGCAGGTCAAGCTGCGGTGGCTATGAGTGTGCCACTGTACTGGACTCCAGCGAGGATAACAGAATAAGACTCTGACTCAAAAACAAAACAAAACAAAATTAAACTGCAATAGTGAAATGTTCCAATATTACACTAAAACTTAATGTGTCAAATGCACATTAAGTTAGATGAAAAACAATGAGTTGGAAAAGCTAATATTTACTAATACTGTCTCTGAAATCCAATGATGTATAAAAAAATTAAAGACACTGAGATGAAGTCTAAAGGTAGAGAGGCCGGGCTCGGTGGCTCAGCCTGTAATCCCGCACCTTTGGGAGGCTGAGGTGAGTGGATTGCCTGAGCCCACGGGTTCGAGACTCACCTGGGCAGCGAGACCTCATCTCTACAATAAATCAAAAAATCAGCCGGGTGTGGTAGCGCATGCCTGCAATTCCGGCTACTCGTAAGGCTGAGGCGGAAGGATCGCCGGAGCCCAGCAGGTCGAGGCTGCGGTGGCCAGGAGCGGCCACTGCACTCCAGTCTGAGCGACAGAGTGAGACTCCGACTCAAAAAAAAAAAAACAAAAACTAAAAAACAAAATAAAGGTAGAGAGGAAATGAAAAGATATTATTTGTATGTATGTGTTCTTAACCCAGAAATACCATATTCTACTCTAATGTATGGTCAATGTATAAGTTCAAGTAGCAATTGGGAAAATTATTTTTCTACGCTGTTGCTTTTTTAACTGTAAAAATACAAATACTGGCCCATAATCCTTATCCTCATATCTGAAATCTAAAAAGCATTGTAAACCAAGTTATTCTTGGTTTTGTTTTTGTTCTTTTCAGTTACCTACAACCTCCTTTGGCAGGAAACACATCTGTAGCAAAACCTGACCTGAAACGACATGGAGCTATTTATAGCCAGTATCCCACATAAATGTAGATTTGTCTATATGTCACTGCAGAATTAGTCACATGTTCAATTCTGGGGTGCTTGACCGAACACTGCTGAGGGGTTAGAGTATAAAATACAGAGTATGCACGTGTCGCCTTTCTAAAAACCTAAAGCAGTCAAGAATTCTGAAACACGTTTTGCCCTGAGAGTGCTGAATATGGATGGGGCTGTAGATCTGCAATAATTTAATACTTACTTTATGAACTCATTGTGAGAATAAAAACCACAAAATACTAGCACAGTAGGTCCTCACTGGGAGTCAGTGGCTGCTGCTAACCTTCCTTGACTAATCTGGAAAACATGAATACCCCTAAAACCTTTCTGGTTTTTACTTCTTCTTCATTCTCACCTCAATAGATATGCATACCCTCCTTTGTTTATGTTCTACAAGTGACTACTAATAGTTTACTCTTTCTTTTTTTAGACAGTGTCTTGCTCTGCTGCCCAGGCTGAAGTTCAGTGGCACAATCATAGTTCACTGCACTGCAACCTCAAACTCCTGGGCTCAAGTGATCCTCTTGCTTCAGCCTCCCCAGTAGCTGAGGCAACAGGTATGCAACAGCATACTTTGCTAATTTTATTTTTGTAGAGATGGGACATTGCAATGTTGCCCAGGCTAGTCTCTTAACTTCTGGCCTCAAGCAATCCTCCCATCTTAGCCTTCCGAAATGCTAGGATTACAGACGTGAGCCACCACTCCTGGCCTAGCTTGCCATTTCTTACATTTGACTGTAATATTCCAAGTGCTATACTTCAATGTGCCTCAAAATAATTATCCTACATTTCAAATTCATGTAAGCATCTAAGATCTGGACAACTGTATTCAGTGTCATACACACATACACACAAAACCCCACAAGACAAAATAGACAACCCATTAAAACATAACATCATCCTAGGCAATAAGGTTGTAACAAAGGCCTTTTAAAAAAGACATGCAAGCCGAGTCTGGTGGCTCACACCTGTAATCCTAATACTTTGGGAGGCCAAGATGAGAGGACTGCCTGAGCCCAGGGATTTGAGACCAGCTTGGGCAACTTGGCGAGACCTCGTCTCTACAATAAATAAAAAAATTAGTTGGGCAGGGTGGTGTGTGCTTGTAGTACCAGCTACTCGGAAGGTTGAGGTGGCAGGTCGATGTTGCAGTGGCCATAAGCATGCTACTGCACTCCAGTCTGGGCGACAGAGTAAGACTCCAACTCAAAAAAAAATGCATTTTCAATTTGGTACTAAGAAACTCAGGATTACCAGATACTTTTGATCTAGTCCTTAAGCCTCTCAGTAGTTTACTAGGAAACAGGCCCTAAGCTCCCCTCCCATTAATGCTATGGGAAGCTCAGGTTAATGAACTCTAATCTACTCATTTCCTGGAAGATTTATCAGAAGCAACAGCTATAAACAATTAAGTATCTTTCTGTCATTCAATTTATCACAGCAGCACCCATGTGATACCCTGCAATAATGAATTTTCCCAAGTCCTTTCCACTATCGTGATACTCCCAATACTATGAGTATTTAGGTATCTCTAAACAGGAATGTATGTAAGGTACACATAAATACTGACAAACTGCAGAACAGTCAACTGAAAACTGCAACAAAGAAATGCACAAAATATAATTTGCATTCATGTGGCAACATTTAGGAGGCACACTAATCATTTTGTTTAAATCAAACTGAGTACTTTAAAATGTACTAACAAAAAGAGAGAGAGAGAGAGAGAGAGAGAGAGAGAGAGAGAGAGAGAGAGAGAATTCAGCCTGGCATGGTGGCTCATACCTGTAATTCCAGTAATTTGGGAGGCAGAACCAAGAGGATTGCCTGAGCCCAGGAGTTCGAGGACAGCCTGGGCAACATGGTGAGATGTTGTCTCTACAAAAATCAAAAAATTAGCCAGACATGGTGGCACACACCTGTAGTCCCAGGTACTTGGAAGGCTGAGGTGAAGGATCACCTGAGTTCAGCAGTTCAAGGATGTGGTGGCCACAACTGGGCCACTGCACTCCAGCCTTTAAAACAGAGATACACTACGACTGAAAAAACTAAAAAAATAATATTTTTTAAAAAGAATTCTAAACAAAGTTGAAAAACATTACAAAGATTTTTTTTTTTTTCTGAGCAAAATCAGTAGTCATCAATAGTTAGACAAGGTCCTAGGTATAAACTCTGTAAGACTATGACTTATTTTAAAGCTTTTCAAGAAAATATGTTCCATTTCAACAAACATTGGTATTAAAACAAGAAATTAAGTTTATGACTAAAACACAATAAGCCAAACTTATTGTTTCAAGCTCTGTTTCAGATGCTTTTCAGGACACCTCAGTTAATCTTATTCAATCCTCTGTGGTCATAATGTCATTTATCTTTTTTATCTTTTTTTTTTTTTTTTGAGTTGGAGTCTCACTCTGTTGCCCAGACTGGAGTGCAGTGGCACACTCACAGCCACAGCAGCCTTGACAAGCTGGGTCCTTCCACCTCACCTTCCAAGTAGCTAGAACCACAGGCACACACCACCACACCTAATTTTTAAAAATTTATTTATTGTAGAGATGAGGTCTGGCCAAGTTGCCCAGGCTGGTCTCAAACACATGGGTTTAGGCAATCCTCTCATCTTGAACTCCCAAAGTGCTAGGATTATAGGTGTGAGCCACCGCACCTGGCCCTTTTTTAGCCTTTCAATTATAATATTCTTTTTTTAAAAAAGAATAATAAAATTGAGGGACATAGGATTTTAATCTCAGTTTTGCCCATAAACAATACCAGGCATATTCAACAGTATACTTGTATATAAGGTTATAATGTAAATGACATAAAGGGAAATTTAAAAACTTCAAAATGCAACATATATCTCATATATCTAAGTCTATAATCAAAATCACTATGATAAGTTATCATGTATAAGTTACCATGTATGCCACATAGGCCAGTCACTACAATGGAAGTTTTACAAACATTCTCTCATTTATTAATATATACTGATGAAGTAACACCTTATTTTATACATGGGGAAACTGAGACTAAAATTTAAGAAACCTAACCAAAGCTGGGCATATGGCTCAGGCCCCAGCACTCTGGGAGGCCAAGGCAGGAGAACTGCTTGAGGTCAGGAACTCAAGACCAGCCTGGGCAGCATAACGAGACCTCACCTCTACAAAAAAATTTTTTAAAATTAGATGGGCATGGTGACTCTTCTCTGTAGTCCCAGCTATTCAGGAGGCTAAGGCCAAAGGATTACCTGAGCCCAGCAGGTCAAGGCTGCGATAGCTGTGATCGTGCCACTGCATTCCAGCCTGGGTGACAGAGTGAGACCTCAACAACAATAACAAAAAAGAATCAATTCCACACTAATAAAGTTTACCCACCTACTTCATGATATCATAACACAGATTTCAAGTTTTGCATCTTACTGTCTTTTATAATTTAAAACCTGACAATACAAATTTAAATACTTTGTCATTAAAAGCAAATTATTACATCACAGAATGAGCTATGTGAGAGGCAAACATTATTTTTAAAAAAAAGCTGGGCATGGTGGCTCATGCCTATTATCCCAGCATTTTGGGAGGCCGAGGTGAGAGGATTGCCTGAGCCCATGAGTTCCCAACCAGCCTGGGCAACTTGGCAAGACCTCATCTCTAATAAAACAAAAAATTTGCCAGGCATGGTAGCACATGCCTGTAGTTCCAGCTACCTGGAAGGCTAAGGCAGAAGGATCACCTGAGTCCAGCAGGGCTGTGGTGACCGTGAGCATGCTACTGCACTCCAGCCTGGGTGACAGAGTGAGACACCAAATTAAAAAAAAAAAAAAGAAAGAAAGAAAAACCTGCATCAAGTATGATGGATAAGCAAGTTATTATGGAAAATTAACAGTATTCTCTCATATCACCAACCAGGGAAAACGTCAAGCAAGAGCATCCTTTGTGTTTGATAAGTTCATCTGATATACGAACTTGACTAAACTCACTATCATGATTCAACTGCATTGATGAGACAGATGTGCACACCTCTCTATCTCTTGTTGTATTTGTAACATGTTTCTGCAGAAAAAAAAGATAAGAAAGATTTATAAGACATTACAGTGCACTATTTAAAGCAGTGATAAGAAAGACCACAGGAGTAGGATGGTCCCTACAAAAGCAACTGTGACATGAGTTTCAGTTAGGTCAATAATAAACATCAGATGTCAGCATCTTCCAAATAGTAACAGACAATGCATTTAAGCTGTCACTGTCACTAAGGCAATTTTGAAGTGTTCACCTTCCAGGGTATCTATACTTACACATTAAAATCCCAACTTTTTTTTCATACCTAAGTTTCTATTTGCTCTGTGGCAAGTGCTGATTTGAATATTTCTAATGGAATGATTTTTTAAAAATCACTTTGGTTGATAAATTCCATTAATTGGCCAGGCGTGGTGGCAGCACTTTGGAAGGCCAAGGAGAGAGGACTGCTTGAGCCCATGAGTTTGAGACTAGCCTAGGCAACACAGTGAGATCTCATCTCTACAAAAATTAGCAAGGTATGGTGGCATGTGCCTCTAGTACCAGCTACTTGGGAGGCTAGGTGGAAGGATTGCTTGAGCCCAAAAGTTGAGGCTGTGGTGAGCCAGGATTGTACCACTACACTCCAGTCTGAACAACAGAGTGAGTGTCTCAAAAAGAAAAGAAAAAATTTCGTTAATTAACTATCTCTGAAATAAAACATATGTGCATTAACTTGCATATCTTGGCCGGTCGCGGTGGCTCGGCCTACAATCCCAGCACTTTGGGAGGCAGAGGTGAGAGGACTGCCTGAGCCCGTGGGTTCGAGACCAGCCTGGGCAACGTGGTGAGAGCTCGTCTCTACAATAAACTACAAAAACTAGCCAGATGTGGTGGCGTGCATCTGTAGTTCCAGCTACTTGGGAGGCTGAGGTGGAAGGATGACCTAAGTCCAGCAGGTGGAGGCTGCAGTGGCCGTGAGCGTGCTGCTGCACTCTAGCCTGTGCGACAAGAGTGAGACTCCAACTCAAAAAAAAAAAAAAACCTTGCATATCTTCTGAACAAGCTTTAATCCCGCTATACTAAAAACTGCAGGAAAGTGTTCATTTAGACTAAACATGCAAACCAAATAAATTTGACTATTCTGAAACTTTGAGTGGAAAAGCTGACAGGCTTTTGATTTTTTTTTCTTAAAACATTACAGAGTACATCCAAAAACTGTTTTCTGCCAAACAATGAATACAGAAATTGGATATGGAAACATTCACTAACTCCCTGCCTGCCCCTAAAAATGTACTTAACAGATCATTTATATGAATGTCATTAAATATAATTAGTAATGCAACTTTAAAACAAAATTTTCCTATTATCTTTCAAATTTTCTGTATCTGTGTAATCAATCACTGCCCTGAAATTGCAAGACAAGCTATTTATATTTAAACGGGTATTAGTTTAAAAATCCACACCATAATTTTTAGCATGTTCTGTCAACACAATAAAAAACACTGACTCAGCAAAAAAACTATTACAATTTTCTTACCAATTTTGAACTTTTTAAATTTTGCAAACAAAAAAAAAGTTTTAGAACTTTTTTTTAAGGAAAAAAGTATAGAAAAAAGTTATAAGATGAAACCAATCTAAGACTGAAACATAATTCTCAACCTAAAATTTAGTGTAACAAATATGATAAATGTATATAACTGAACGCTACCCTTATCTGTTTTATGTATCAGGAATCTGATTTCTTTTGGTAAAAGATTCTGGTACTAAGAAGTTTGAGAATTGTTACATGCAAATATGCAAAGTCAACTGGCACCATGGTCAGAACAAGGGGCCTTCCCTCTTTGCCCTTTCCCAATTATGCACAGTGAGACAAATTAATTGCTGAAAGCCTCAATTTCCTTAACAAAGTAGATTATTAGTATTTACTTTACCAGGTGTTGTGAACATTCGATGTAAACAGTGTCTGCGAAGCCCAAGACAGAGTGGGCACTCATTAGTTCCCCTCTTTCTGATATGGCTTGTATACACCTAACTCAACATTAAATGAAAGTGAGATAGAACGTATCAATTACATCATTAATTTTTTCAATGTATAAATTCCCAATGCAAAACTGATGTCTGATTAGAATTCCCTTTGACGTTTTTTAATAATCCATTTTAAAAATGACCTTATAGGAATATCTCAAAGAAACACAAACTTAAAAGTTATAGGCACTAAAAAAAAGGAAAAAAGGATACAGCTGCTGTTTTCCAATAAGCATTGTGTACAACAACTATAACAAAATGTCAGGAAGCCATGCTATAATGAGACTATAGGAACATCTTGTAAATGCCAAAGAGAACTGACAAATTATTTCCCAAGTTTCCTTCTGGGCCCACAGCCCAACAGAGATGAGCCTAGGGTAGGAAACAAAACAAGACAAAAAACACGAACAAAAAAAATCTAAAGACAAAAATTATCACTGAAAGAACTTCTGTTCCTTTGGAAAATCAGAGTAGACAGTTCAGAATGTATGTGAAGTTTTTAGACACTAATATCTAAAGGTACAAATGGAAAGGACTTTACTTTTGAAACGGGGTAAGGGGAGAGCCGGGAACCTTGGCACACCAAAGTAGGAGAAATCTACAAGTGAACTAGCTGCCAGAGTTTTGTGGTTTGCTGTTTTAAATGTCTCTCCTCTCACCTTTCTGATTGACACCACCCTTAACCCAGTCCTCATTAACTCACATCTGGATTGCTACAATAACTTAACCTAGGATTCTAGGATCCAAACTTTTCCTCATTCCAAACCATTTCAGTTCTCCAACAACAAAAAAAAAGGGCTCCCTTTATAATTCTCAATTCTGCTTCACATGTGAAGCCTTCCATGAAGTGATCATTCTTCCTATCTCTACTTTGCACAAGCCTACTTCTTCTCAGTAAAGTGTCTCATTCTTCCCATCAGAATAACACTATTTTTGCATCCTTGTCTTTGCCCATGTTGCTTCGATCAACTTAGGATAACATCTATTTCTGCTTATCACCCGTTCACTCAGTCATACAAGCATCTAGTAAGTACCTACTATGTGTTTGGCATCAATCTAGGGCTAGAAATATACAGATGACTAAGACCTAGTCCTTGTCCCCAGGGAATGTAATGATAATTAAATGAGTCAGATGTGTAAACAAATTGTTAGGACACAGTTTAGTAACTGTTGTAATATTGTGTACAGGGTACTATGGAAACACAATAGGAAGAGTGAGTCATTGTAAGGGAAAGTAAGAGATGGGCAGGACCTGGTCCAAGGGACTTCACAGAAGAAATGAGATTTGAATTGAGCCTTGGAGGATGACTAAGGAGGGTGGGGGGGACAGGGTAAAGGGACAACTGCTATTTAAGGTGAAAAAGAACATGCATACTACGTTTCAGAAATTGCAAAAGATTCAGCATAATTGGAGTACAAAAAGCAATGAGTGAAAGGTTTAAACTTCTAGATACATGATGGGGAGCCACGGATGATTTTTAAGCTAGAGTGAGATGATCAGGAGTGATGCAAAGGTTCACTCTGCAAGGACTCTCATTTCAAAATCAATAGCACCCTCCCTCCTACCACAAAGCTTACATTTCCCTTCACGTTCCCCTTCACACTTCAGGTGCCACAACACTTGCTATGCCACACACACGTGCCAGACACCTCAGACATGTACTATCCACTCTTTACAACACATCTAAGGCAAAGAAACTTAACAGTCAGAGAAATTAATTATCTTGCTCTAATGTCACTTCGTTTGTAAGTGGTGGATGGTATTCAAACATAACTTCAGACTGTGGTTCGCTCCCAATATGCCAGGCTGAATTCCACCCTGAACTGCACTCTCCTTGCCCTCTTACTATTCCATATCTGTGTCCCTTCTATTTTGCCTGTCTTGTAAATCCCTGCAGCACCCAGTTCCACACTCAGGGATGCCATAAAGTAGTTGGTGACTTAACACTGAGCAAGGCACTTTCCTTGGCTAGTTTTCTTACCTGAAATGAAGAATTAGACTAGTGGGTCTCTCAAATGACTTCCATTATCTCCACACGCTTCAGGGTTATTAATAAAAACCACAAGTGCTCGCATATCCAGTCTGGGATGCCATGTCCCATCATGATATAACTTATCAATAGCCCATCCATCAACATTCATTCAGAATCTCTCTCCAGTCGGGAAGCAGAGCTGAAGTTAACATCATCAACACTGAAGCCTCCTCTCTTATCTCTGAGCAGATTCCTAACACTGCTAACACACCTCCTCTAAGCATAGATGCTCTGCTTGTGAAGACTTGATCTAGAGGCCACTTCACTACAAGATGACTCTAAGAAAATACACAATGAAAGGAATTATCCACGTTAAACTTCCAGTAAACTGAGGCATGTAACAAAATCAGACCCTGTCATATTGTAGCTATCTTCCAAGAAAATCTTTTGTGAGACTTTTTTTCCTAGAGGAGAAAATTTTTACATGTTATAAAAAAGAATAAGGCCAGGCGCAGTGCCTCAAGCCTATAATCGTGCACTTTGAGAGGCTGAGGCAAGAGGACTGCCTGAGCCTGCGGGTTCAAGACCAGCCTGGGCAATATGGTGAGACCTCATCTCTACAATAAATCAAAAAATTAGCTGGGTGTGGAAGCACATGTCTGCATTTCTGGCTATTTGGAAGGCTGAGACAGAAGGATTGCCTGAGTCCAGCAGGTGGAGGCTGCGGTGGCTGGAAGCGTGTCACTGCACTCCAGCCTGGGTGGCAGAGTGAGACTCCAACTCAAAAAAAATAAAAAATAAAACAGAACAATATATAGATACTTCCTTATTTGAAGAGCCCCTGGATGCTCAGATTGCAGCTCATGGGTTTTTCCTTTAAAATACACATAAACATGTAGGTAGCTTTTTGTTGGTGGCTTTTTGTGAATTTTTTTCCTCCCTTGTTAATCACCTTCTCTCATGCTCCAGGGAAACAAAGTAGGTGGGCAAAAATTCCTGGATATCTTCTGGAAAGTATTCAGAACACCCACACCCACAGACATAAGAAATATTTCAAGTCCACATAAACAATCTTAGGAGATAATTTGGTTAACAAGAAGCATTAGTGTAAGTAAAGACAAAATATTTACATATTGAGACATAATAAGATATTACATACTGAAACATAAGACGTTACAGAAAAACGGGAAGGCCAGGCGTGGTGGCTCACGCCTATAATCACAGTACTCTGGGAGGCCGAGGTGAGAGGACTGCCTGAGCCCACGGATTCGAGACCAGCCTGGGCAACTTGGTGAGACCTCACCTCTACAATAAATCAAAAAAATTAGCCGGGCATGATGGCACATGCCTGTGGTTCCAGCTACTTAGATGGCTGAAGCGGAAGGATTGCCTGAGCCCAGTAGGTCAAGGCTGCAGTAGCCATCAGCGTGCCACCGCACTCCAGCCTGGGCGACAGAGTGAGACTCCAATTTAAAAAAAAAAAGAAAAATGAGAAAGATGTATAAGAACTAGAAAACTTAAACCTCTTTTAAGATGGGTTTTCGAATGATTCCTTCACACACCAGACTCCCATATAACCAAACCCATCATTCTTCACTTAAATGAGTATTTTCTAGGGAGAGAAAACAATATGGATCTCTACTACCAAGTAATAGCAGAGAAAAAAAAAGACTAGATTTAAATATTGTCCGATCACAGTGGCTCACAACTGTAATCCCAGCATTTTGGGAGGCCAAGGTGGGAAGATTGCTTGAGGCCAAGAGTTCAAGACCAGCCTGGACAACATAGTGAGAGACTGCCTCTACCAAAAAAAAGGTTTTTTTTTAAATTTGCCAGACATAGTGGTGCATGCCTGTAGTCCCAGCTACTTGGGAGGCTGAGGGTCGTTTGAACCTTTGAGCCCAGGAGGTCAAGGCTGCAGTAAGCTATGACAGCACTACTGCATTCCAGCCTTGGGGACAAAGTGAGACTCTGTCTCCAAAATACGCACACATACACAAGCACACATACACCTGCCAAGTAAATTAAAATAACCATAAAGGAGTCTTTATCACAAAAAGCAATGTATCCATTTCAAGAAGTAGACAGACATAAAGATGTACAGGCCAGGGGCGGTGGCTCAAGCCTGTAATCCCAGCACCTTTGGGAGGCGAAGGCAAGAGGACTGCCTAAGCTCAGGGGTTCGAAACCAGCCTGAGGACCATGGTGAAACCTCATATCTACAATAAATTAAAAAAAAGCCGGGTGTGGTGGCACATGCCTGTGGTTCCAGCTACTTGGAAGGCTGAGGCAGAAGGATCACCTGAGCCCAGCAGGTCAAGGCTACGGTGGCTGTGAGCGTGCCACTACACTCCAGCCTGGGCAACAGAGACTCCAACTCAAAAAAAAGAAAAGCACAAAACTGTAAAATTCAGTCACCCCCAACATCTCTAGGTTATAGGCATGAAATAAAATTGACCAAAAATTCATATCCACTCAACCACTGTCAGCAAACTTGAGATAAAATCCAAAAATTGATCCTATAATTACATTTTCAGCTGGGCGCAGAGGCTCACGCTGTAATCCCAGTACTTTGGAAGCCCGAGGCAAAAGGACTGTCTGAGCCCACGGGTTCGAGACTAGCCTGAGCAACATGATGAGATCTCGTCTCTACAATAAACCAAAAAATTAGTCAAGCGTGATGGTGCTTGCCCATAGTTCCAGCTACTAGCAAGGCTGAAGCAGAAGGATAGCCTGAGCCCGGCAGGTCAAGGCTGTGGTGGCCGTGAGCATGTCACTGCAATCCAGTCTGGGCAAGAGTGAGACTCTGACTCAAAAAAAAAAAAAAAAATTACACTTCCAAGAATTTATCACATTTAGAACAAAAACGAAGCAGCCAATAGAGATGAACTTTTAGAAAACTACATCACAGACAATAAATATCTTCCCATGTTAAAACAGGGAGAATGAGAAAGAACCTAGTTTTAGAAGGATCAAATATACTCAATGACATAAACTGATGGTTTATTTTTAGAAAGAGATGATGTCTGCTATTATTTGCCAAACAAGAGCAAATCCTCTTAAAGAGGACTTTCAATTATGATTCAGATACTAATATGTTGAACTGCACATAAAGATATTTACTTAGGGCACATAATATTTATGTAGGAAGAAAAAAAAGGAAATCTTCAATAGAGATTAAATACTGGTGATATAAATAATATATATTTTCAACTTCCTCACCCTGCTAGTTTAAGCTACCGTTTGACAGCCATTAAACTTTTAAATACATTTCTATATGGCTTAGGGTAGTTCAGGAACCTTCCAGAGGGACAGGCAACCTAGTCAAACTAGAGATTGACCTGTATCATGAAATCTGTTCGTCCATCAAAGATGTCTAAGGGAGTCAGGCACAGTGGCTCATGCCTATAAATCCCAGTACTTTGGGAGGTAGAGGCGAGAGGATTGCCTAAGCCCAGGTGCTCGAGACCAGTCTGGGCAAGTTGGCGAAATCTTAACAATAAATTTAAAAAAAAAAATTGGGTGTGGTGGCCCAGGCCTATAGTTCCAGCTACTTGGAAAGCTGAGGCAGAAGGATCACCTGGGCCCCGGAAGTCATGGATGCAATGGGTGCAGTGGCCATGAGTGTGCCACTGCAGTACAGCCCGGGTGACAGAGTGAGACTCCAATAACAACAACAACAAAAAAAGATGGCTAAAGGAATTGTAAGGACTCCTTTAGGGCTGACCAAATAAAGTCCCTAGCAACATCCAGAAAGCTATAAAGTAGACTCCTCTGTGGTTCTGAAATATAAATAAATGTACCCACCGGGCTTAGTGGCTCAACCTGCAACCCCGCGCCTTGAGAGGCTGAGGTGAGTGGATTGCCTGAGCCCACAGGTTCGAGACCCGCCTGGGCAACTTGGTGAGACCTCATTTCTACAATAAATAAAAAATTAGCCGGGCGTGGTAGCGCGCGCCTGTAATTCTGGCTACTCGGAAGGCTGAGGCGGAAGGATCGCCAGAGCCCAGCAGGTTGAGGCTGCAGAGGGCAGGAGTGGCCACTGCACCCCAGCCTGGGCGACAGAGTGAGACTCCAACTCAAAATAAATAAATAAATAAATAAATAAACATACCCGCCACTACCAAATATCTTTTCTAAGAAAGGCCAAGGGAGGGAAAAAATGAGACCAGAGTACCAACCTGTGCATTTCTAAATCTGTGCCCTCTTAGTTCTTGTGGGAAAACAACATTTGAGGAAGCTCAATAACTCAGTTGTGCTGAGGTTTCCTTATCACCGAAGTTGTTTCACATCCCAGGAGGCTGTGAGCTCCCCCAAGGCCCGGACTCTATTATGAGGTTCATGTTCCTTGAAGTTTTGTACACAATAGATGCTCAGTAAGTATAAGATTATTAATTCTTATCTTGCAAGTTTAACTAAAATAAAATTAATCATACATTATACCTACCAAGTAAAGTAAGCACACAGCTTCTGAGCAGGATGCAAATACAGCAGAAGCTCGTACCTCTGTCTCATGAGGTACGTCTGCATACATCATCTCCAATTTCTGGGGATTTTTTGTGTGTGTATGTGTCTGTTTTACACACTCAAAAAAAAAATGAAATGATGCACAGGGTAGTGGAAAGAACACTTATCTAGAAGGGGAAATCTGATCTTAAGACAATCACTATTTCCCCAGTTCTCAGTTTCCTCACCTGTAAAATGTGGGTGGCCAACTAAATGACTTCCAAGGTCTCTGAGGTCCCTTTGTGCCACCTCACAGGGCTGGTTAAGTGCCAAATAGGTGTTACTGGAGAAATTCAGGAGGGAGGGCAAGATCAATGAGGTGAGGGTGGGGGGAGAAGAAATTGTCAAGGATGAAGAGGGCTCAAGTCAGGCCTTGAAAGATAATGGCAGCTCCCTGAGAATCCAGTAGAACTAAGAGAGGCCTTCAACTTTCCAAATAAACTTTGAAAACAAAACAAGAAAGACAATGGCACCTGTCTAATGGATAATAAATATACCAGATCTGGTACGGTCATACAGGGAAGAAACAGGAGACCGAGAGAGGGAGGAGCCTGTTTTGAATTATAACAAGATATAATTATATATCTTGAAACATAGATAAGTGTATATATTTGAAAGTTTTGAATTATACAAAACATATGTGAATGCTCTGATAAATTTTTTTTGTTTTTTGGAGTTGGAGTCTCACTCTGTCTCCCAGCCTCAACCTGCTGAACTCAGGCGATCCTTCTGCCTCAGCCTTCTAAGTAGCTGGAACTATAGGCATGCGCCACCACATCCGGCTAATTTTTCTTGATGTATTATAGAGATGGGGTCTCACCAAGTTGCTCAGGCTGGTTTCCAACTGCTGGGCTCAGGCAATCCTCTCACCTTCACCTCCCAAAGCTCTGGAAATACAGGCGTGAGCCACCATGCCCAGCCTCTACCAGTACAGTCTTTAAGAACACTGATTCTCTCAGGATATCAAAAACAATAAATGAGCCTCAGAATCAGATCCTTACCATTCAAGTATCTAGTATGCAATTCAGTATTTTCCAAACAATCCACCAGTTTGAAACTAAAAAAAAAAAAAATTAGTCAGTCAAGATCAACATTTAAGAAAAAACAATTTGAATTGAATAGAAAATATCAGAGTATAAGCCGGGAGGCTGAGGCAGAAGAATTGCTTGAGCTGAGGAGTTCAAGACTAGCCTGGGCAACATAACAGAACCCTGTCTCTACAAAAAAAAATAAAAATAAAAAACTTAGCTGGGCGTGGTGGCATGCACCTGTAGTTCCAGCTACTTGGGATGCTGAGCCCCAGGAGGTCAAGGCTGCCGTGAGCCATAACTGTCATGATCATGCCACTGCACTTCAGTCTGGCAGACAGAGTGAGACTCAACACACACACACACACACACACACACACACACACACACAAAACATGAGAGTACAATCTATGAAATCATAACTAGACTTGTTTTGAGAAACTTGTATTCATTATATGTAGTAAGTGACAATATAAAATATAGTTTTTATAATAGACTACCATAGAAAATATGTAAGGAAAACAGACCTATTAAACATGGGCAAGAAAACCAAGTTTTTTAGCAAACTTTTCAAGTTTTTACATTTAATGCCCTGTAAAACCATAACAAGAGGTTTAATTTACAGCATTATTGTCCCATAAATTCAAACAAATAAATTCAGAAATGACTGGTCTTTCCCTCCTTGGACAGGAGGCAGAATCACAGAGAACTCCAGCCAACACTAGGAAGAACAGAGTAACCACTGTATAAGTCTCTTGACTCATTTACCCATGTTTGCATAAAGAAACCCACATAATCTCAAGACAATAATTCCTTAAGTTCCCAGCCTCTCTGCACACCATCCCTAGAGAACATACATGTAGTTTTTTCAGTAAGGGAGAAGAAAATGCAAATGTAGAAGATGTTTCTGGCTGGGCTCACTGGCTCAGCCTGAAATCCTAGCACTTTGGGATGCCAAGGTGAGTGGGTTTAAAAAATTAGCTGGGTGTGGCAGCACATGCCTGTAGTTCTGGCTACCTGGAAGGCTGAGGGGGAAGGATCACCTGAGACCAGCAGGTCGATACTGGGGTGGCATGCCACTGCACTCCAGCCTAGGCGACAGAGTAAGACTTTGACTCAAAATAAAAAAAAGAAAAGAAAGTGTTTCTTCTTAACCCAAATAAATTAAGAAAAAGAAAGTAACTGGAACTGGCCTTCTAATGTACATAGCTATTATCTAGCACAGTTCAGGACAGACAAGATGAGGAGTGGAAAGCAGGGTATTTTTGAAAGAGAGTAAGGACAGTAAGAAAAAGAGAAGAACGACATAAAACTGGACAGGCGGCTAGTTAACACATGCCAGAGAACAGTGGGAGCTGAGGCTACGTTACTCTGCTGGACCCACAGTACCAAGTACCTTGAGTTGCAGCCAGGGGCTGTGTATTTTCTTTGACAGGTAATAAAAGGAATAGTTAGGATTTTTTTTTTTAAATCAAAGGGAACCTATGAATACCAAAAATCTGAACAGGGCTTTTTTTTTTTTTTTTTTTACAGTTACCCATATTTATGGCTCTCCTTGAGATCACCTTGAAGATGGGCCCCTGTACCTGTGTCCCATTCAGTAGACACATAAGAATATGGACCAGAAAAGAGTCTGCTTTCTCAGACACAAGCTCCCTGGGATAGTAACATGGTTTGAAATTTCTGCCAAGCTACAGTTCTCAAAAATGCATAGCCTTAGGACACTTCTGGCTCCTCTCCCATTGCTCTCTAGTTAATGTCAAAGAGAAACAACGTCTGCTGGGCGTCCACAGGTTCTTTTAAGCAACCGTTCCAGGAATAAAAGCTGCTTCCCCTTGGGGAAAACAGCTTAGGCTCTCCAACTCAATAACCCCAGAAACTCAGCAACTGTTCCAATTATCTATTGCTGCACAACAAGCTACTCCAAAGCTCAGTGGCTAATAACAACTGCCGTTTTTATATCTCATGATTTTGAGTCAGGTATTTGGGAAGGGCTCAGATGGGTGATTCTTGTGCTCCACACGGTACTGACTGAAGTCACTTGGCAGTATTCAGCTGGCAGCCATGGTCATGTCTGGTGCCTTGGTGGAGATGGATGAAGGGCTAGACACAGATGGTAATTCTCACTAGAGTGCCTGTCCACGTCCTCTCAAGTATGGTGGTTGCAGTGCAGTTGGCCTTCTACATGGCAGCTCAGGCTCCAAAAGACACAATTAGAAGCTTCGCATCCTCTCAAAGGCTAAGCCTGGAACTTCGATCTCCTCACATCTATTATCCAATATTGGTCAAAGCAGTCACAGGCCAGTACACATGCAAAGGAAAGACTGCCAGAGCATTTGTGGTCATCTTTAATCCATCACAGCAACCAAAACCAGAGTTGCATCCTAGGCAGCTGTGACTTACTAACTACTGAATACTGGAAATAAAAAGCTGAGAAAAAGAAAATTTAATTTAAAAGGATCACCTGAGTCGAGGAGACCGAGGCTGTGGTGAGCCATGATCATGCCACTGCACTCCAGCCTGGGTAACAGGCTCTAAATAAATAAATACTTCTGAGAGCATTCTATTGGTTACGGTTGAGCACTTGATAACCATTAGCCTACGTAACAACAAGATTTTTCTCCTTGAAGAATAATGCCTAGGCTCACTGGCAATCAATATCAAATATTTGCCAGAGGAGTATGACATTGTAATAACCTTCAAATGACATGAAGAAGAAGGTTTTAGTGGATCCTTACTTTCCTTTTTAAAAAAAAATTGTTTTTAAGAATTTAAAAACCCGGGCTCGGTGGCTCAGCCTGTAATCCCGTGCTTTGGGAGGCTGAGGTGAGTGGATTGTCTGAGCCTGCGGGTTCAAGACCCGCCTGGGCAACTTGGCGAGACCTCATCTCTACAATAAACCAAAAAATTACCCGGGCGTGGTAGCGCGTGCCTGTAGTTCCAGCTACTTGGAAGGTTGAGGTAGAAGGATCGCCGGAGCCCAGCAAGTCGAGGCTGCGGTGGCTGGGAGCGTGCCACTGCACTCCAGTCTGGGCAATAGAGTGAGACTCCAACTCAAAAAAAAAAAAAAAAAATTTAAAAACCAACTTCACAGGCTCTATAGTTAGTAAAACAGAAACTCTCCAACATCTCAGTGTGAGAAACTCTGCTATCCTAAAAAAAGAAAGGTATTTAACTTGGCATTGTGGGTCCTGGAAAGGAAGATGAGGCTTCTTAAAAAGAAACAATTTTATGGTTGGTTTCAGCTATTTTCCTGTTCTTTTTTTTTGAGTTGGAGTCTCACTCTGGGGTGCAATGGCCGCTCCCAGCCACTGCAGCCTCGACCTGCTGGGCTCCAGCGAGCCTTCTGCCTCAGCCTTCCAAGTAGCTAGGACTACAGGCACGCGCTACCACACCTGGCTAATTTTTTGATTTATTGTAGAGATAAGGTCTCACCAAGTTGCCCAGGCGGGTCTCGAACCCGCGGGCTCAGGCAATCCACTCACCTCAGCCTCCCAAGGCGTGGGATTATATATTTTCCTGTTCTTAAAAGAAAGCTCAGCAGAACAAACAGGCAGGTTTTCTATTATTACTATCCACAACAAGGAGGATGTCTTAAATCTTGGGAAAAATAGCTCTGTGGCCTTTCTCCAAAGATTAGTGAACACAGCCTCTTTCAAACACTCTTGCAAAGCCAAAGTCTGGACATATTTAATTGTTGAATGTAACCCTATGCTTCTCTGTCAGTTTAGAATTGAGTCTTCTGATTCATCAAGGCAACCAAGGAATGTCCAGATGCCTATTATTTCACAAGTCAAGTATCTAGCTCTAAATTACTAACCTAATGGTTTAAAGTATGGCTCCTAACCTCAATGAGCTCATATAAAAAAGAGAGAGAGAGAAATACACATCAAAAAGATTCCCAAAGATGGTATGCTCAAGTGACCAATGAGTGATACAAGAATTACTTCTAGAATATGGGGAAAAATTTATAGGGAAGGCAGTTTCCTTCCAAAAGAAATGATGATAAAGCCGAGGGGACAACATGACATATTTCGGGCAAAGGACTCTGTAAATAAAAAGAATGAGTTTGACTTAAAAAAAAAAAAGTCAATTCAAGAAAACCACAATCTTTTAGTATGCAAAAATCAAGATGGGAGAATCTTGCAGGCAAAAAGCAATTATTTATCACCATTTATATACTCATAACTGAATGATTAAAGATTTCTAAATATACTGATTTACTAATAACTTTTTTTAATTAGAAAGAAAGTTGTGGTAAGTAGGCAGGTAGATAGACAAAGTGCGGAGAGAGAAAGGACAGAGACATCACTGAAATTATCTGCTTCTAACAACAAAAAGAACAACCATAACTTCCAATTCAAAATGTATCTCGGGCACAGTGGCTCACACCTGTAATCCCAGCACTTTGGGAGGCAGAGGAGAGAAGACTGCCTGAGCCCACGAGTTCGAGAACAGCCTGGGCAACATGGCAAGACTTCATCTGTACAATAAATTCAAAAAAAATTAGTTGGGCATGGTGCTACACACCTGTAACTCCAGCTACTTGGAAGGCTGAAGGCTAAAGTGGAAGGATCACTTGAGCCCAGCAGGTCGAGGCTGTGGTGACTGTGAGCATGCCACTGCACTCCAGCCTGGGCAATAAAGAGTCAAAAAAAAAAAAAGAAACTATGCATAGGCAGTGGAGATAACATTATCTTCTTACAAAAAACAAAATTAACTAATGTCCCTAGAGGAACAGAAATATTTTTATCTTAGAATAGGTAATTTCTATTAGAATTCAACCCCTATTTTTATATAATGTCCTATTTGTAGTTCTAAATATTGTTACTATAATTTAATGACCCATCCACTCAAAATGTTGAGATTTATTCTTTCAGCTGGACACACTGGCTTACAACTGTAATCTCAGTGCTTTGGGAGGCCAAGGTGGGAGGATAGCTTGAGCCCAGGAACTTAAGACCAGTCTGGGCAATATAGCAAGATCCAATATCTACAAAAAAATATATTTTTTAATAGCTGGGCATAGTGGAGCACACCTGTAGTCCTAGTTACTTGGGAGGCTGAGATGGAAGGATCACTTGAACCCAGTTGTTAGAGATTACAGTGAGCAGAACTTCCCTGCTGCCCTGATCACACCCATGTATTCTAGCCTGAGTGACAACCAAGACCCTTATCGCTTAAAAAAAAAAAAGATCCTTTCAATGAAATAAAGGTTTCTATTATCCATTTATTTAATTAACCAACTTATCAAATACCTATTGTGCACATTTTTACATCATCTCTAGTTTTATCATCGCTATCTGTAAAAGTGGTATAACTTATATAATCAAACGTAATACAGGTCCAAAACGCTTTTTCTATAGCTCTAAATTCAAAAAAATCTAAGCAGCAGAATATTTTCATGTCTGACAACAAAACATGCCCTAGTATGAGGCTACTATAGTCTTTAAGCCTATTTTGGGTGAATACATTTCACTACAGATCAATTTAAGTGTTTGTTGGGGAGGGGGTGCACTGCTGGTTGTTATAAAACCCATTTTACTAAATTTACTAGGATGTCATAAGTCAAGCACCCGCCCTAAGTTGGTGACCTCATTAATGGTTAAAACACAGTTCCTGCCCTCAATGAGCTCTCACTGAAGAAAAAGATAAATATACACTTAAAAAGATTTCAGAACAAGACAAGATGTTCAAGTCACCCGTAAGTGGTACAGACAAAAAGCAGTTTCATCACTTCTGGAATTCTCATTTCTCAGCAACATCTGGATTTTAAAACAACCTTGATTCATCTGTCACTGCCAAAGGTAAACATGATCAGTATTGCCAAGTCAATCGAGACTGAATGCTCCTTGTGTGGGATAGGCTCCTTCCAAGATGGATCCGACATGGACCCCGCCAGTATAAGCAAGCAACACCAATACAGACAGTGGGATCTGAGGGCCAAGAGAGGACGGAGGGTGTGGAAACCGGAAAAGTCAAAGAACAATATGAACTCTGCCAAGGTAGAGCAAAGGCTACATGCTGAGAAGAGCAAAATGAGTACACATTCCTTTTCTTCTGAGGCTCTTTTCCTGAAGGCCTACGGGTTGTATTTTTTCCTAGGTCCACTTCCTAAACCTGCTAGCCACAAAATGGGCTCTCTCCAGGAAGACTGAAACTTGGGAGAAAGAGGATTGTGCAGCATGGGAGCTGGCAAGTACAATGCCAGAGTGGAAGTGTTGGCATATCAGTGCTGTCTGTCCAAATCTGTTCTCCCCTTCTGTCAACTGCAACAGATTTGTGGCTGGGCACAAGGTTGCCCAGCTAGACTCCATCTCCCAGCCTCTACTGTGTATATCAGGTGGCCAGAGGCATGTCACTTTTGCATGCTAAGATCTTCAGGTCTTAAGATTTAAGCACATACTCCTCGATGATACCTATGAGGGACACTGAGGTGCCTATCATGCAACTTCAGCCACACACAGGAAGAAGATGCCCTAAGTGATGGCAGATTTATTACCATGAACTGCCAGTGAGTCCCAGAACGTCTGGTGTAGAGAACATCTCACCCTCAAGACATCTCACCCTCAAAAAGGAAACAAACTTCAGTGACTCTAAAACTACTTTATTACTGGGGGCTCTTTAGTCCAGTGGCTTAGTCTTGACCTAATAATGCTGTCGAGAAAGTTACAGCATGTACTAGCCGCCACCCCATTCTACCTGTCCTATCTAAAAGTCAAACTCCATCTTGGGAAAACCTGAAGAAAATTGCCATTTTTTACACTCATCTGCATTCTACAGACTCAGAAATAGAAATGCATTCATTCAGCAAACCTTTTACCATGCCTAACTATCATATAAAAGGTATTATGCTGCACACTATGTACATAAACATCAACAGTGGAAAACGGCCAGCGAAGCCCTCCCTGGATAAGGTCCTCAGTACTGCATGATTTTCACCCAGAACTTAAGCTCTAGTTCATCTCCTCTGCCTTGTCTCCAGCACTCTGTGGTGGCTTCTGCATAACAGGTGCTTAATAAACATGTGTAGATGGATGAAGAAATCAATGCATTAATCTTATCCTCAATGAACTCTGTTATTGGGGATAAGAGGGAAAACAACACATCCCCTCACATCCTAAGTATGCAAGACACTTACTGGATTTTAGAAATGAATGAATGTCTGAACATTAAGCAACATAATGGCAAGTGCTATGGAGGAGCTAGAGGAATCAGAATTAGCAAAATCTTCCTGGAGGATTTGAAATTTGCCATGAATTCTGAAAGATGATTTGGGAGTAGCCAAACAAACAAACAGAAAAGTGAGGAGTCAAGAAATGATGGTGCACCCATGCACTGTGAACATGGTAACAACGAACACTTTGCTACGGCTGAAACTAAGGGCAGGGGAACACAACGCACAGAACTCGCATGCCTGTGATTTGAATGCTGTTCCTTCCATCGATAAAGCCTGATGCTGAACTCTTTTCTTAAGCATTCCCAGAGCTGCCCCTTCTTTAACTTCCAGATTTAATTTTAATTTTTAATGAAAAATCAAGGATTTACCTGCCATAGTCCTCTATGATGTAATCAAAAGATCTCAAGATCAGAAGGATCTTAAAGGTCACCAGATACATGTTCTGGGAAGTCATTTTGATCAGCTATAGTACTATCTCCTCTGTAGTCACATGGAATTTCTATCCTCTCTTGGCAATGAATGTTTTATCTCAGGGTGTGTTTGTTGATATACACATTCTTGCTCTCCCACTAGACTGCTAGCTCCTTAAGTGCAACCTACATTCTTCTTTATTGCATATTCCTCCAGTGCTAAATAATCAAAAGCTCTGCAAAAAGTCATCTTTTAATCCAGTCCCATCAGCTCTAGCCATCTGTCAAGTCCCACGGATACAGCCTCAGGGTTCACTTCAGTCAAGATGAGTTGCAGCCGGGCTCGGTGGCTCAGCCTGTAATCCCGCGCCTTTGGAGGCTGAGGTGAGTGGATTGCCCTAGCCCGCCTGGGCAGTGAGACCTCATCTCTACAATAAATCAAAAAATCAGCTGGGTGTGGTAGCACATGCCTGTAATTCCGGCTACTTGGAAGGGTGAGGAGGAAGGATCCCCCGGGTCCAGCAGGTGAGGCTGCGGTGGCCGGGAGCGGCCACTGCACTCCAGTCTGGGCGACAGAGTGAGACTCCAACTCAAAAAAAAAAAAAAAAAAAGATGAATTGCTACAGCTCTTCCTAAAACCCAGTCTACCCACAGCAGAGAGCTTCCTTCTTGTTTTTAACACCAATGACGCTATACTGTCTCTTTTTCACCTCCATTTCTGTCTATTTTATGGATTAGGACTTAATGCCACAAGTTTTTTTTTTTTTTTTTTAAATGGAACAAGTTCCAAGCAAGCCATCCCATTTATAAGCCAAGGAAAGTCAGTATTTCATAAACTGTCAGATTTCCCTGCAGATGTTCTAAGCCTAGAATCATCAGTGGCCTTTCCTGTCCCATCTTTTGTTCTTCTGACAAGGTTACTATGCTTCCTTGAGACTTCCTGTTTGAATAACCACACACTTGGGTGTTCAAACTCCCTTGTGTCCATTATTCACCATAAAAGGGACCCGAGGAAGTAACCAGGCAGTTGAACGCAAAATGATGTATGAACAAAAACAGCTGTGTTAGCAGGGGGGACAAAAAGACAGCAGGGATCTAGGCAATGCTGTGAATTTCAAAAACAAGGTCTCTTCAGTCAGGCATGGTAAAAAGGCTGCTGACTCAGAGCATTAGTTGCCCATTTCATAATTGAGAATCACTAAAGATGTGAATAAGTCCATTTTTAGTTACTTCCAAAGTCTCACCCCCAACACCACCCTCACCAGTAGTCTTCCTCAAGGGAACAAAGTTGCCTCAGCAGAAATGTGAATACCAGTTCAAAAAGTTTCACAAAAAAATGTAATACCCATTCTATTTCCCAATCCAAAAAGCAGATACCTCCCTTCCCCATGGGACTCTAAAAGGAAAAACTGAGGAAAGCACACATAGAGACAGACACACAAGAACACTCAAAAAGTAGCACAGGCCGGACGCAGTGGCTCAAGCCTGTAATCCCAGCACTTTGGGAGTCTTGAGGCAAAGGACTGCCTGAGCCCTGGGGTTCGAGACCAGTCTGGGCAACTTGGTGAGATCTTGTCTCTACAATAAATCAAAAAATTAGCCAGGCATGGTAGCGCACGCCTGTAGTTCTGGCTACTTGGAAGGCTGAGGCAGAAGGATTGCTGAAGCCCAGCAGGTCAATGGTGGGGTGGCTGTGCACATGCCACTGCACTCCAGCCTGGGCGACTGAGTGAGACTACAATTCAAAAAAATAAAAAATAAAAAGCACAGAAAACAAGTCTATACTCTCAAACATTGAGTATGTTAATTTCTAGAATCAGTCCATCTTGTGATGGCCTAGATTCACCACTGATGTCTGTGGCAGGACATAAGAGCTTTAATGCAGACATAAATTTAAAACCAAAAGCCTTATTAGAATGGCTACAAAAGTGAATGATCCCCAGGCCCACCAGGAGTCGATGCTCACTTTTCTTGGCATGTGATAAAAATGCTGAAAACAGCAATAAACAAACCAGCATGAGCCTCTAAAGCAATTCTGATAAAGTAAACAAATTTTATTACAGCTGCATTACAGATGTTCCCACAAACGTTCATAATCTGTAGAATTCTAAGAATTTATAGTCTCCAAAAGACTTTCTATCCCACGAACTTATCTAAAATACCCACTATAAATACAAAGCCATGTATGGAGCTGCCTTAAATGTTAATCCAAGACACTCAAGCCCACTGATCATGATGACCCTTTTCTCATGAAGGAGAAATGCATAACCCAGCAATTAAAGTATACAATTCCTCTTCTGATTTCTAACTAGATGCCCTCCACCTCATACTCTTCACCCTTAGTCCCTTGCTTCTTCCTACCTCCAAAAGAATATACAATTCAATGAAAATTCCTGGATGTTCATCTCTATCAGACCATGAACAGGCATTAAAAATAATAATGTAAAAACTTAGTCACTGGCCAGGCACAGTGGCTCATGCCTGTCATCCTAGCACTTTGGGAGGCCAAGGCAGGAGGATTTCTTGAGCCCAGGAGTTTGAAACCAGTCTGGGCAACTAGTAAAGACCTCATCTCCACAAAATTTTTAAAAATTAGCTGAACATAGTGGCACATGTCTATAGTCCCAGCTACTCGGGAGGCTGAGGTGGGAGGACTGCCTGAGCCTAGGAGGTTGAGGCGATGGTGAGCTTGATCGTGCCTCTGCACTATAGCCTGGTGAGATCCCAACTCAAAAAAAAAAAAAAAAACCCAAAAACACAACTCAGTGACATCAAAACAGGTGAATCATCAGTCCTATCAAAATAAGGCACATGATGAGAAAGAATCACTGAGGAACAGCCACACAGATACAACACAGGTGTGCAGAAAAAACTGTTAGCCCAAAGCAATAACACCTACTTTCTCTGGTAAGAGATTAAATAAATTAAACCAGGGCCCCTCAGTAAAACATTTTTTAACAGCTTAAACTTTCCTGAGTTTCTTTCCAACCCCAGAATTTTATGATTTTATTATTCTAGTTAGTCACATATTTTTAAAAGTTCACTGGATGCCAACATTCCAGAAAACTAAGGGTTTAAATGTTGTAAGGAATATTCAGAAAACTTAAACTCTGTATCTTGATCTAATCATTTTGCATTACCAAGTTACTATACTTTGTTCCTTGCAGTTTTCGATAATAAAATGATTACAGAATAATATAGTGATACTTTCCTGTGAAACCTCAAAAAAAGCTGTTCAACTTATTTTCATCACGTTTGTCACCACACCCTTCCTAAAACTGCAAAGCTCTTCACTTGGAACACATTAGAATCCTGTCATTCTCTTTGAAGAAAGTTGATGGAAAAGCCTTGAGAAAGTATTTATGCTTCTATATTTTACCAACTGGCAAAAAAAATAAAAAACAAACATCTCAGAGAGGAGTCATTTTAAACCCAACACTCAGGCCTCCAGTGCAGACATGGTGCCATCCCACCCACTCCCCCCATAAGAAAGGAAGTTGAGCTGAAGCACTCAAGAGCTAGTATGTTATGATCTGTCCACATTCATCATAGGAATACATACGATGTCTGCTAAACAGATCTGCAAAGAAAGCAGGAAAAGCAGAAGAGCAGTGATTCACTAATACTATATTTAATCAGCCAACTCAAACCTGTAAAGTTCTAGTAAGAATTTTAACTTTTTTTTAAAGAGGCGGAAAACAAAAACTAATCCTAGACTCTTACTTTCTAGAAGTAGAACCAATTCTACATTGCCAAGTGGGAAAAGCAACATAATACACATTGTAAATGCATGTCCTAAATGGGAACTATGATCCTGTCTTCAAAGATGAAGAAAAAATAAATAAGGTAGCTAAGAGTTCCCTGATTAAACCTTAGCTCAGCAACACTCTAGGGAAACTAAAGAGAAAAGGGTTGGGGGAGAGGCAGAAGAGGAGGAAGGGCGAGAGGGTTCTCTCACATTACAGAAAGCAAGGTAAATGGCATCATTTCTGAGCCTGAAAAATAGAAAAGAAAAAAAGCTTCTGAGATCACAGTAGTCATCTACCCATTATCTAGTTAGTAAACCTGAATAACCACACACACACAAAAAAAAACCTACCATGTAAGAGTCAGAATTTACTTGGAGCAGAGGGAAAGAACTAGAACCTGGAGATAGGCAGGCAGCCTTATCTTCATGATGTAGATAAAAGTAAGCAACTAAACTAAACTCAGCAATGCTCAACAAGGAGTCACAGATAAGGCAGAAAGAAAAGGCAGCATTCCCCTGTATAAAGTAAAGCACTGACCACCCTTCAGGAAGCAGGGTGGGATACACTTTTCCTATTAGTAGACACTGACAAAACCCAGGACATCCTTCTGAAATTCAATAAATTCCTTAGAAATTCCTAAAAGCAGCCGGGCGTGGTAGCTCACACCTATAATCCCAGCACTTTGAGAGGCTGAGGTGAGAGGACTGCCTGAGCCCAAGGGTTAGAGACAGATCGCATCTCTACAATAAACCAAGAACAACTAGAAGGGCATGAAGGTGCATGCCTGTATTTCCAGCTATTTGGAAGGCTGAGGCAGAAGGATAGCCTGAGACTAGCAGGTGGAGGCTGCAGTGGCCATGAGCGTGCCACTGCACTCCAGCCTGGGTAACAGAGTGAGACTCCAACTTAAAAAAGAGAGAGAAAAGAAATTCCTAGAAGCATTAGCAACTAAATATCACACAACTAGTACAAGAACCCAAAATCTAAAATTCTTCCACTGAAAACAACCCTATGTTCTTCACAAATAAGTTTAACACCCTTCTTAATAGAGGACACAGTTGAAAGAATTTATTCAAGCGTAAAACGTGAGGGGAGACGGTCCAGAAAACATGGACACCAAAGAATGGTGATCAGCACTCTCCAGGGTGGGGAAAGGTGAGGATTATTTCAGGGGCAAAAACAGGGATGCTGAACAGAATTAGAGTTTTCTATTTTTTTATTTTTATTTTTTTTTTTTAGAGATAGGGTCTTCCTATGTTGCCCAGACTGATCTCAAACTCCTGGGCTCAAGCAATCCTCCTGCTTCAGCCTCCCAAAGTGCTGGGATTCTAGGCATGAGCCACCACACCCAGCCCAATAATATTTTCTATAACAGGCTAACATACAGATGTAAGATTTGATTGACTACTATCAATTATACGCTAAGGGGGCTGCTTAACATTATATTGCAAAGAGGTTACAATCACAAAGGTCTATAACTCTACATCACTTATCCTAGTATGAACAAAGAATAGCAAATCTGGATAATGTATAACTTCTCGATGCAGACGGTCATGCACCAGAGAAGGAAAAAAATAAGCCATTTTTACATAACTCAGTTTCCAAGGCTCAACTTTTCCCTTTAGCATAATATATTTAGAAGGATGATGAAATATTTTCTTTTTACAGTTGGGGCACACTTTTCCTACCAGTAGACACTAACACAACCCAAGACCTCATTCTGAAATTCAATAAATGTCTTAGAAATTCCTAGAAGCAGCTGAGCATAGTGACTCATGCCTGTAATCCCAGCACTTTGGGAGGCCAAGGCAAAAGGATCGCTTGAGGCCAGGAGTTCGAGACCAGCCTGGACAACATAGTGAGACCTCGTCTCTTAAAAAATAGAAAAAGTTAGCCAGGAATGGTGGTACACGCCTACAGCCCCAGCTATTCACCTGTAGTCACAGTTATTGAGAGGCTGAGGCACGAATATTGCTTGAGGCTAGGAGAGGCTATAGTAATCTCTGATCTCACCACTATGCTTAGCTTGGGTGACAGAGTGAGACCCTGTCTCAAAAAGAAAAGCAATTCCTAGAAGCATTAACTAAATATTACACAATACAAGGACCCAAAACTTAAAATTCTTCCACTGAAGAGAATCTTCTGTTCTTCACAAATAAGTGTAAAGCTCTTTTTAACAGAAGCAATCCAACTCCAGAGCTCCCCAAGCAGAGGACTATCAGAGAAACAGACTTAGTTATCTAGACTGAGATATAGTACTTTCATCTCAAGGTCTTTCTATAGTTCTCTATCACTTGTCAGGTCTGACCTGTATGGCAGAGCGGCAAGCACCTACGCAGCACAGCAGGTCTGGATTTCAACCTCATCTCAGCCTGTGCAACCTCGAGGAAGTCACCAGTCTTCTTATGCTATTATTCCACAGGGGTTAACAATAGTTCCAAAGTTGAAAGGCTTCAGAGAAGTAACCAGGAGGCACTCAACAGAAGGTGCCTTTCTTTTGTCACCCACTTTTCAAGCTCCTCTTCTCCCTAGAACCCATCCAGCATGTTCCCATTACTCCATGAAAGGCAAATAATCTCTTCACCTTTATCTGACTACTTTCTGGCCTTTATTCAAACAACTCAGCCTTTCTGGAAAGTCTCCCAATCATGCCCATAATTTCTTCAAGACCCAAGAAGTTTCCTGGCTGACTTCAATCTTCTCATTTCAAATCTTCAGCACTTTAAAAAGTCTTGACTGTCTTATTCTGCTACAGATGAATGTTTGTCTTATCTCCTCAAATACATTACAAATTACAAAGGATAAAGAAAGCAACGTCCACATTTCTTGTAACTCACACATCCCATATTACAATGCCCATAAGTGAAGCAGTTTCTCCCCAGCTGTCTTACTTATCTTTGCCCGCTATAGAATTATGGACAATTAATTAGACTATAAGACCTCTGTCTACTAATTAGAATCACAATGCAACAAGTGCTCTCATTTTGAGTGGGCAGGTCTTGTCACTTTATTGGAAATACTTCAGTTTCATAAGCTTCTCAAGAAAGCCACACAATTCAAGTTTCAGACTTTGTATTTCTAAAAGGCTTAGTAAGAGGAAGCCACTACCTAGTACATAACTGAAGGAACGAAGATGGGGTCTTCACATTATGTAAGTAATTTGTAGAAAACATTTAACTTTCACCACAGAAATTAATAGCAAGTTATATAAACACCAGACTTTGTGCCCAAAGCACATGCCACGCAAAGACATTCTTAAATAATTCTCTAAACATGCAGCAAAACCTGCCAACCTACCATATGACCACATCAAACCCTGAAGCATCCACTAAAACCACTCCCAGCTTAAAGTGTAGTGAGAAGAACAGAGGACTGCTCTTCCCCAGACCTCCCTGTCCCACTTCTGGAGGCTTTTGCCATGTTTGCTGGAGTGCTTGTGGGGGAGTTTGCAGTCACTTCAATGAAAATGGGCTCATAACACAATTAACAGCAACTGGTTCACTTATGTGTTCACTCAACTAATATCTGCTAATGCCTATCAATGCCAGCAACTTCTGGTGGAGGAGAAAAACAGTAAGATAAATATATTTTAGATGATTAAACCTTACATTACGTTCTCTCCTATTCAAAGACAAAAACCAAACAACATCACTTGTGTATTATTTAGTACAATAATTGGCTGAAAGGTTTCTTAACAGAAAAGCAAACAATGCATGTTCTCACTCATATGCTGAAACCAAATGGTCACAAAGAGAAATAATAGATGCTGGGGATACCAATAAGGGGGGAGGTGGGGAGGAGAGTTAGGGTTCAGAAATTATTTATGGGGAATAATGTTCGCTATCTGGGGAAGGGGCTGCTGAGACCCAATCCCCACCACTACATAATATGCATTTTTAATTGAGTTTTTGTTTTAAATTGAATTGGAATTTTTAATTGAGTTGGAGTCTCACTGTCAGTCAGTCTGGAGTGCAGTGGCACAATCATGGCTCACCGCAGCTTTGACCTCCTGGGCTCAGGCAATCTTCCTGCCACAGCCTCCCAAGCAAATGGGACTACAGGCAAGCACCACCATGCCTGGCTAATTTTTTTTGTACGAGGTCTTGCTATATTGCCAGGCTGGTCTTGAACTCCTGGACTCAAACAATTCTCCCTCTTCAATCTCCCAAAGTGCTGGGATTACAGGTGTGAGCAACCACATCCAGCCACTGCACAACATGTCCATGTAACAAATGTGCATGTGTACCCTCTGAATCTAAAATTAAAATGGACAAAAAAATAATAGAATAGGCCAGGCTCGGTGGCTCAGTCTGTAATCCCAGCACTTTGGGAGACCGAGGCGAGAGGATTGCCTGAGCCCCACCCAGGCAACTTGGCAAGACTCATCTCTACAATAAATAAAAAATTAACTGGGCGCGGTAGCACGCGCCTGTAGTTTCAGCTACTTGGAAGGCTGAAGCGGGAGGATCACCTGAGCCCAGCATGTTGAGGCTGCGGAGGCCGGGAGCATGCCACTGCACTCCAGTCTGGGCGACAGAGTGAAACTCCAACTCAAAATAATGATAATAATAATAATAGAAAAAGCAAAGTTACTTAATTTTTTAACTTGAGAAAAAAATTACATATAAAGAAGTATAAAAATATTAAATATACAGCTCTGGATTTTTACATATGTATATAACCTCCACTCAGGTCAAGCTATAGAACTCTGAAAGAGAAGAAAAAAGAGGCAGGTCATTATCCATGTCCTGAAAAGAGGTACCTATATAGTCACAACCACGTGGAATCATTCTGGTTAGCAGAAATGTTCAAGTATACTGTACTGTGATTTATCACCATAAAATAAAATGTCTTCCTAAAGCTATACAAACAAGCCCAGGTACCATATTCAAGAATTTTTAAAAAAAGAAATGTGAAGAATGCTGATTCTGAATCAATATTTCCACCAACTTTCAAAACAAAAAGAAAAAGTAACAAAAATCTAAAGAATAAAAATAAAATGTTGCCTTCAATCTAGCAGGAAGCAGCCACACAGCTAGAAACAGAGAAAAAGAAGGAAGTTGAGGGACTGTAGTTCCTAAAGCCTTAAAAAAAAGTAAGGTAAAACCCCTCATCCATCTGTCTTCCTTGCCTCCAAGTTCTCTTCCCACAGGAGACCTGGCCGTGCCATTGTCTTAGGCAGAGATAAGTCTCCTTTATTTGATTTCATGAATATGTAGATTCACAGTGCGCCAGGCTGACTGCACCCAGTTATTTTAGGCTGGTCCCCCAGAAAAGCACATGAATAGAAAAGCAGATGTACTTAGTTAGTGCCACCCAGTCTGGTACAATACTCTAAAACCTCAGGGATATTTCTATAAATGAGTTTTCTGGTAATCCCTGTGAGCAAGTTGTCAGTTTTAGGCCCAAATGAGCAAACATTTAACTTTATCATTTTGTAAGGAGATGCTTGCAAATCCCACAGAGTCTTTATAAAGCTTAGCACAAGCAACCAAGAAAGGTTACAGAATCTGCACATGACCATCTTGAAATTTTACCCTTTGAAACTGACAACTTAAAATAAGAGACATTAATCCCTTATTTTTAAGTCTTCTCAGAAATTTTAAGCAGTAAAAATAAACAAACAGCTCTGCTCTAAACTTTGACACTTCTCCCTAAAACCTAAACAGAACACTGGTAGAGCTGTCAATTAAGTACAACAGGAAACAAGGAATAAGTAAAGAAACATCTGTTGGTTCTTTCGCCCGTTATCTCTAGACAAATAATGTGATTACTGTGGGACATGGTGGGCTACAATGTAATCTAAAGTTCCTAAGGTTCCCTATCCTAAAGGGAAGACATACTCCAGTATGCCTATCTTCCAATTCTACTCATAATGACTTAAATAAACTAAAAATGATGGCGCGCACAGTAAACAAAAAAGTTTTTCATTGTAGCCTTTCCCCTCAACTGCTTAATAATCCCGCGGCCACTGCACTCCAGTCTGGGTGACAGAGTGAGACTCCAACTCAAAAAAAAAAAAAAGAATCCATTTCAACAATGGACATGTGAATATATTTTTTTTTACTTACTTCTGACACAGGGTCTCACTATGTTGCTCAGGCTGGAGTGCAATGGCTATTTAAAGGCGAGATCATTATACTCTACAGTCTTGAACTTCCTATATACAGGAAGTTCATATATATATATAATTATATATAATAAAATGTATTTATGTCCATTTCTAAACAAAAAATACAAATAAACATTAAAACTTCGGAAATACATATTCACATGAGAATTCATGAGTGGTTTTCTCATAAAACTTATCAGCCGGGCTCGGTGGCTCAGCCTGTAATCCTGCGCTTTGGGAGGCAGAGGTGAGTGGACTGCCTGAGCTCGTGGGTTCAAGACCTGCCTGGGCAACTTGGCGAGACCTCATCTCTACAATAAATCAAAAAAAAATAGCTGGGTGTGGTAGCACGCGCCTGTAGTTCCAGCTACTTGGAAGGCTGAGGCGGAAGGATCGCTTGAGCCCAGCAGGTCGAGGCTGCGGTAGCCGGAAGCGGTCACTGCACTCCAGTCTGGGTGATAGAGTGAGATTCCAACTCACACACACACACAAAAAAACTTATCTAAGCTGACTTCAAGTCATATAACTTTTACCCCAAAAGGGTCATAGACCTTGCAACCGCATTAATTCCATACCTTAGTACATTTTTTAAGTTACAGAAATACAACAACCATATACTTCATTTAATATTAGCTATTAGCCGGGCTTGGTGGCTCAACCTGTAATCCCGTGCTTTGGGAGGCTGAGGTGAGTGGACTGCCTGAGCCCGCAGGTTCTAGACCCACCTGGGCAACTTGGCGAGACCTCATCTCTACAATAAATCAAAAAATTAG
>NW_007260523.1:848574-855875 GCF_000164805.1 Carlito syrichta | reverse complement strand
ACATATGCAGATCTCTACCAGTGTATAGTAAATTTGAAAGTATCTAAGGTAACTAATGAAAATAATTTTAAAATCTGAACTTTCTGTTGTTAGGGTATATGTATATCATGGACGGCGCAGCTGCTAGTATTTCATACTATATGAATATTTGTGATTGGCTCGAAGCAAAACACTCCATATTATTCAGGTAGACATAGCTAATAGCCGGGTGTGGTGGCTCAACCTGTAATCCCGTGCTACAGAGGCTGAGGTGAGTGGACTGCTGAGCCCGCAGGTTCTAGACCCACCTGGGCAACTTGGCGAGACCTCATCTCTACAATAAATCAAAAAATTAGCCAGGCATGGTAGCATGTGCCTGTAGTTTCAGCTACTTGGAAGGCTGAGGCGGAAGGATCACAGGAGCCAGCAGGTCGAGGCTGCGGTGGCTGGAGTGGCCACTGCACTCCAGTCTGGGCAACAGAGTGAGACTCCAACTCAAATAAAATAAAATAAAATAAAATAAAATAAAATAAAATAAAATAAAATAAATAATATTAGCTATTACAGTGGCATACACCACATAAAAATGTTGAGATGACACTGATAAAAATAAACACAGGGCAACCCCTTTGGGTCCCCTCCTGTTCTGGGAGCTTTCCAGTCCTCTCAACAAATCCTGCTTTAAAAAAATAAAAATTAAAAATAAACACAAGCACGAAAGTATTACTTTGAAGAATCTAAATGAATGTGCATGTTCTGGGACTTTGATAATTCAGGTAGTCATTTATTCACCCTCTACACGTATTTATTGAACACTATGCCAGACAAAGCTGCTACACACTGGAGAGAAAAGTCTCCCGCCTTGATCCAAATGGTATCTTAAGCGAATCATCCTGTTCTTGCAACTCTCACTGAGGACTTACTAGTAAAACCTAACATGAACATATTGCTCTAGAGCAGAGGATTTACTAGTAATACATAATATGAACATATTCCTCTAAAACAAAGGTCAACAAACGTGCTGCAAGAGCCAGACAGTAAATATTTTGGAGCTTCTGTAGGCTAGGACATAAAGTCTGTTGCTATTACTCAGTACGGCCTTTGCAGTATAAAAACCACCACAGACAATGCATTATTAAATGGGCTAACCTATGTTCCAATACAACTTTACAGATACTAAAAGGTACAAATCATTCTTAGCGCACAGCCTATACAAACATAGTCCTGGGCTGGATTCGGCTGGGAGGGCTATCATTTGCCTAACCCTGAATCTAGAGATGTAGGTCTCCAAATTTAAACCTCATCTAAGCACAAGGTCAGGGCAAATGTCCAATGAATTACTACACATCCAGGAATTTGTACTGGTCTGAGGCATAGCAAGCAATTAACATATTAGTTATACTTAATTGACCTAAAAGATGACTAGGTCCCTAAGCCAGCCTTTAAAGACCTCATGGTCTAGAGGTAGAAACAAACAAAGGAATAGACAACCCTATGTGATAAGGGCTGTGACAGCTACCTACAGAGCAGTGAGTGGGACACCAAAGTCAGACCAGGGAGTAAAGCAGAAGAGGGGACAGGGAGAGAAACTGGAGAAGGAGTTCTGAAGATGCTGAAAACTGGGAGAAGTGCTCCAAACCAAAGAAAAGCCCAGAGGCTTTGTAAACTGTAAAATAGTATATAGACATCCTTGATTTATTATTGTAATGGCATTACACTGAGTGTGTGGACTCCTCCTTTTTCTATATTTATTTTTTGAGTCAAGGTTTCACTCTGTTGCCCAGGCTTGAATGCAAGAATGCAATGGCATGTTCACCAAAGCCTCAACCTCCTAGGCTCAGGAATCTCCCCATCTCAGCCTCCCAAGTAGCTGGGACTACAGATACATGCCACTATGCCCAACTAATTTTTTTTATTGTTTGTAGAGACAAGGTCTTGCTATGTTGCCCAGGCTGGTCTTGAACTCCTGGGCTCAAGCAATTCTCCTGCCTCAGTGTCCCAAAGTGCTGGGATTATAGGCATGAGCCACTGCATCCAGCCATAAATTCCACCTAATAGAGAATAAGCTTCTGAAGACAGCACCCTCAATCTTCTGCATCTTTCTATCAGGTACAGGGGTATGTATTTCACAGGTATTTTTTTTAAATGTTTGTGGACTATTTGGCAGTAACATGAGAATAGATGCATGGGGTAAAGGGTGACTAACAACTGGCATATTCAACTTCCTTAAATGATTTAGAATTGAAAGAGAAAAACTTTATTCCTCCTACAAATGCAACCAATGATAAATGAATGGAGCAAGGGGGATGCCTTATAGTCTCCCCCAGTGTGTAAATTCTTTTCTGAATGTCCTTATACAATGGAGTAGGAATTTCCAAAAAAAAGCAGTGAACTGTAGAACAGGAAAACAGTCAACAGCAACTTTATAAAACTGTGTTCAACAACTACTGGTCATTAAAGAAGAGCTCAAGTCGAAACCTGCAAAATGTAAATCAGGCCTTTGTGAGACAAACCAAAACAGTGTCCCCTCAGGGTGCACAAATACCACTGTGAAGTCACCAGCAGAGTGAGCTATTCCCTGATGTAGTCAGAACCTACCTTGCAAAGGATTTCCTGGGGGGGAAAAAAGAAACCCTGCTATTTGTGCCATGTTAAATACATACTCATCAGAGGACCAAACAGAATAAAAAGTAATTCCTTTGTACATCAATTTTTCTGGTTTACACAATCAGAAAGGCTATTCAGAGATTCATTTAACCACCTTCTGTTCCTAAAGTTTATGAAGATCTTGGAAACTAATCTGGTTTCAGTGTTTAGTGTTAATTTTAGGAGTTCCATGAACTTTGAAGGAGTTGGTTTTATAAGCACTTTTTTCCTTAATCTAATTGTATTTAGAAAGAGGCAAAGCTATCTTTCTCCAAAATCAAGATCTTATCCGCCAAGTTTCCATCCACACTGGTTATCAAATTAATTAAAGGGACTGTTTAATAAAAGGCAAATCCTCAGCTACAATCTTCTTATCAACTACCCCACTGACACTGATATAACTTATTGTGACTTATTATCATAAGACATAAAAGTCAAACTTTTTAACAGGAACTGAATAATCCACACAGAAGTTAGGAAAGAAAACCCAGAAGAATTTGAAGGAAATTTTTTTTTTAAAGGTCTTTTTCTTAGAAAAGGGTGCCTGGCTGAGATTTCTCTCCACAACAGGCAGAAAGTGCAGTCCCACAGCAACTTTAACTCTTTCCATCCAAGGATGCACTGCACTCTGCACCCTGGATTCCTGTATATGGTGCTTAAGACGTGGGTGCCCTCAGAATCAACATTGACTTTCCTGGCTTTTGTACAGCAAGTGATGACACTGGTACAACGATCTAATTTGTATATGCCTCAGCCCTCAAAAAAGTACCAGATAGCCAGGCTCAGTGGCTCAGCCTGTAATCCCGCGCCTTTGGGAGGCTGAGGTGAGTGGATTGCCTGACCCCGCGGGTTCGAGATCCGCCTGGGGAACTTGGTGAGACCTCATCTCTACAATAAATCAAAAATTAGCCGGGCGTGGTAGCGCACGCCTGTATTTCCAGCCACTTGGAAGGCTGAGGCGGAAGGATCGCCGGAGCCCAGCAGGCTGAGGCCAGTCTGGACAAAAGAGTGAGACTCCAACTCAAAAAAAAAAAAAAAAAAAAAGTACCAGATAAAATATCGCGTAACTTTATGTATACACATGTATGCATTAAAAATTTCTGGAGGGTTACATAAAAAATTGTGGGCTGGGCACAGTATCTCTTTCCTGTAATCCCAGCACTCTGGGAAGCCAAAGCAGGAGGATCACTTGAGCACAGGAGTTTGAGACCAACCTAGGCAACGTAGTGAGACCTCATCCCTACAAAAAAATCAAAAAATTAGCCAGGCGTGTTAGCACATGGCTGTATCCCAGCTACTCAGGAGGCTGAGGTGGGAGGATCCCCGGAGCCCAGGAGGTCAGAGCTGCAGTGAGCCATGAACACTGCACTCAAGCCTGGGAAAAAGAGTAAGACTCCAACTCCAAGAGAAAAAAAAAAAAAAAGAAATTGTGAATGGTGTCTTTGGGGCATGGAGCTTAGCAGCCAGGGGTAAAGAGACTCACTTGTCATTACACTTATTTTGTTAATTTACTACATCGTGTCTCATTTTTATAATTTAAAAAAGTTACTTATGACCAGTGTCAAACACATAGGTTCCTTGTACTACTTAAGTGCTCTGACTCTGCTTATTTTAAAGTTTACTGTATTTAAAGTTTAACATCAGAAAAGTGGTGGCTAGACCCAGTTCTTTCCCACTGCTCATTTCCAGTTTCACATGCTCTGCAAGGGCAAAGCACAATATGCATCACTTGTTTAAGGGTATGTGAAATCTGAACTGGATGGGAGAATTAACAGATGCACAAAACAGTCATGGTACTTGAATCCATGGGAAATAATTAGTTAGCTACAGCCCATGGAGCCACTGGAGTTAGGGAGTAAATGTACCGAACACCAAAATCACAGTGACACATAAAGCCTTGCCTATTTGTCATAAATTGTTGATCATAACATACATGTATGCATATATCCTTGTTATCAAAAATAAAAGGAAAGGAAGAGAGAAAGAAACACCAATCCCACTATACACAAATCTCTCTTCCCCTTCTCACCTCCCCCACCATACACGATTTTCTCCAGGGCATCCTTTCTGATCCAAGAACAAGTATGATAAATTCTAGTCCAGTTTTTATAAACTGTTTAACTAAAAAGTTTAAAGTATATAGTTTTACAGTTAATCACAACAGTTGTATGAAAATACTTTAACTTTTTTTAACTTACAAGTTTTAAACCCACAGTCTTATGAACTTCATTTAGTAAGACTATTGTCAAAAAACGAGACATTTTTCAGCAAAAAGAGGTCCAACTGTGTAATATCTTTAGAGCAAAAAAGTCATATTTGGAGTCCTCCTAACAAGGTGAATGCCAAGATCTCTTTTGACCTTTAAATCACCTTGACCCAAAGTTAATAATCTGCTTTCCAGTAGTAGTAACCTAACTTGAATGATATTGGCTTTACTCTACTTATCTTTGCAACAGAGAAATTATCACCTAGTCATCTATCTACCTCTGCAATCACCTGAAATAGCCTTTAGCCACAGAAAACTCAGGGAGACAAGATTGACAGCCCCACCTTTATTCAAATAAGAGACTGTTGTTCAGGAATTTTCAACTGACTCTCAGGCACTCTGAGACAACAAAATTTTCTTTGAACATCTTAAAATCTGAAAATGGATAAAATGACATTTCAGGGGTATTCAAACTTGAACACAGAAACTTTAAAAAGTTAAAAGCTAAACAAAAATACTTGGATATAAATTTCAAAAATAATTTTGGTCAACTTAAAAAACATAATGGGAGAAAATAGTTAAAAAGCATGCACACAGATCCTAGGAAACCCGGGTCTCCTGCAACGTTGCTGGAAACACTACCTGTTCCAAGACACTACTAGGTGGACACATTTCCAGTATCTTTAAAAAACTGAACTCGGTACAGCTTACTTCTTCAATCTCTGAAAAACAGGTACCTCCATGTCATTTTATGAGCTTATTTTCAAAGTTTCCTCTGCTTAATGACTCATCTACAAATAAAATGTATTTATCACAAAAGTGTTAAATACTTCTGCTTTTCTAAAACTTACTCCACACACAGTAATTTAATCCCATGTTTCAAAGCACTTTTTATAAGTCATATTCTTTCTCTAGAATCTTGCTACTTAAAGTTTAGTGTGCACAGAGCAGTGGAAAGAAAAATACAAAGTTATAACCAAAAGAACCATTTGCCTACTAAACGTTCCTTTCAAACATCCCCAAATATTATCAACTTCACAGAATCCCCCTGCCTCGACAGAAAAATGGCTTGGGGCAGTCTGTTTTCTCTGCAAGTTCATTCCTACCAGCTACAGGTAAAATCAAGTCTCCCAGTGCAGTGGGGAGTGAAGCCTACAAACCAAATGTCAGTTCTGAGCATCAGTTACTCTGTTCAACACAATAAGGAAACTTCCTGCTTACTTGTAGATCTCAATGATGAAGGAAAACTTACCTAGATCAAACATTATTTTTGGCACTTTCAAATACACAAGTCCATCCTCATCATCCACCGCCCTGCCATGAAGTTTTCTATATATATCCCTCTCCTGGTTTCTAAAAGGTCACTTATACGTGTTTCTAAACTTGCTTTGAGTCAAAGAGAAAGGAAGGCAGTAAAGGAGAGTTTTACCCAGGGACAAAACTGTGCCCAGCAATTACAGTGAGTGCACTTCCTTTTGTTTTCTCTGCACCAGGATTAGCAGTTGAAATAGCTTTGTGGCTCTTAATTAAGGCCGAACGGCTCTGAAGAACGAGAACTTTAAAAGTGAATTTCTATTTTAATTACACGTAGGCAATATAGGCAGTGAAGGCATTTGCTACCCTCAAATTCCCTTAACAGAGCAAAGAGCAATCGCCCCCCGCCCTGGAGAAACATCTAAACGTTGTAAAGGCAAGGGTGTTTAAGGTGGACCTTTTCGCTCTGACCCAAGAATGCCCGGTGATGTCCCAGCTAGGAAAGAGAAAGGCGAGGGGGGTAGTTTCGATGCAGACGCTTCAAAAAGGTGGCGCGGGGGTAAAATCCTAGCAGCTGAAAAGGCGAATAATCAAGAACGAGAACCCCTTTAAGTTAGAAGGAAAAAAAAAATAGGAAAGCAAACAGAGATACCGGAGCGGGACATCTCAGCCCTCGCTCGTGGTAAAAGCCCGATCTATCTACGAAGTGGGAGAAAGGCAATTGTGTGGCCATGCCGGGGGCGCAGAGTCAGCACGCGGCCGTCCGGGCCCCTCTGGACGCGGCTGGAGACGGTCCGGGGGCTGGCTGCGGGCGAGGAGCGGGGGGCAGGGCTGTCACCGCTTACCCAGGTGCAGCGTGAGGTTGATGGAGTTGGGGTACTGCACCCCGGCCAGCATGGTCTGGCTCTGCCACCAGGTGGTGTCGGCCTGGTTGTTGTAGTCGGTCAGGAAGGCTGCCCCGTGCTGCAGGTGGGGCTGCCCGGCGTCGCACAGGTGACAGGACTTGGTGACCCCGGTCACCCCGGTCTGCACACAGTACTCCTCGGGCGGAGTCCCGCACGTGTTGGTGGCCACCACGGTCACGTTGAAGGCGGCGTTGACGAACTCGGGCATGCAGCGCTGCGGCCGCCCGCCCTCGTCCGCGCACTCGTCCATGGCTGCCCGAGCGCAGCCCGCCGCGGCGGCCGCCAGCACGACCAGCGCGGGCCACAGCCGC
>NW_007260523.1:845791-847590 GCF_000164805.1 Carlito syrichta | reverse complement strand
CTGCAGGGTACGGGGCCTGGTCTCCGCCTAGAATGATTTTGTGAAGCGGTTTCCTGCCGCTCAGTTAAAGTGTAACCAGTCATTTAACCGGGGCAGGAAAGGAAGGGAAAAGGCTGGGAATGGAATGACATTTTTCCCCTGGGTACGCAGACCCACTGCGAAATTCTTCCACTGGGTTGTTTGTGTTCCCCAGCTTGCCTTTAAAAGACTCGAAACTATCTGGATTCTGACATCCTCCTTTTCGGGCCTGCTGAGTCACGGAATATTCTCAGTGCCAGAATGACTCAGTTCACAGAACCCGGGCCAGAAGATCATGAGTTTTAGTCCCAGATCAGAACCCGGGCACTTAACCAGGGCTGATACGGCCAGCAGAGACCGGGCCAGGGAGGGTGTGGTGAAAGGGGACCGGTCCCAAGCCAGCGGTTTTTAAACCTCTGGAATCCCCAAGCAAAGAGGATGTGCGTAGTGGATGAGACGGATTGGGGGGTTTTGTTGTTTTTACGTCTCAGGACCTTAAAGATAAGGTGGGGATAATAAACACACGGCAAAAACGAAGCAAAAAAACCCACACACACTCATGTTTTTGGACCCGTTCGTCCCGTTGAGCTAGGGATAGTGGGCATCTGAAACAATAAAACAAGTAAATGTTAGGTGACTGTAGGGAGGGTGGGGGTTAAGGAAGATGGTCTGGTTGGATGAAGATGGGAGGGGATCCAGGGACTTGCTGCAATGCGGAGCTTGCTTAGCAGGGACCTTGATCATTGTCAGGTTTATTTGATGAGATGGATGGAGATTATGCCTGGCTGAAGGTCTCTAACCCCTCACTCTTGGCACCTTCTCCTTTGGAGAATAAAGTTGTGGGGACCAAAATAGTGTTTTCATCCTTTCTTATTTGAGTTGCAGCAAAATCGGTTATGATCACGTAGACCTAGAGAGAATGATCTTCTCAGGCCTTCATTGTACAAAAAAGGGCATATAGGACAAAAAAAGGATGTTAGCTGTAAATAAAACTACAGATATGTATAATAAACATAATTATATCATCATACTAATGCATTTGCCTTATTATGCGTTTGTGGTACTTTGCCAGATATTAGCAAACCAAAGAGTGAATCTCTGCAACAGTCAGAACAGATAGAAATAAGGACACCCAAAGGCTGCAGAATTAACATAAATGTGTTTATCACCATTCCCTTTTGGGTCCTAATGTTTAAGATTAACTTCAAGCTTTCAGTTATGCTAATTTGCTCATAGCTTAATTAAATTACCAAAACCTATCTGATATCTGTACGGCACATAAAGAGACCTTGAACTGATCTCTGAATTCTGTTGCTCATGGAAATGAGTTACAGTGACAAAGAGGTATCCATTTTGAAGAGGGGGTGAAATGTAACCAGTCAGTGTGTTTGATGTTCAACATTTTGCTCCATTGTTTGGATCTTGATTCAAATAAACCAAAGGTCGGGACAAAATTTTAAGGACAATTTGGGAAATTTGACCATTAACTAGATATTTGATGATATTAACAAGTGTTTTAGGTACCTAGAGATGCCACAGTTTACTAAGATTTGGTAGAGAGAGACAGAAGAAAAGCAAAGGTGTGTAAGATTTTATTTTATTGCAAGTCACCCTAATTTTCCATTCCACCCTGAATTGTACCCCACATCCTAAAAATAAAATGTTTTTAAAAATTTAAAGCCAGACTTGGTGGCTCAGCCTGTAATCCCATGCCTTGGGAGGCTGAGATGAGTGAATTGCCTGAGCCCGCAGGTTCGAGACCCGCCTGGGCAACTTGGTGA
>NW_007260523.1:844967-845692 GCF_000164805.1 Carlito syrichta | reverse complement strand
GGCCACTGCACTCCAGTCTGGGCGACAGAGTGAGACTCCAACTCAAAAAAAAACACATTTTTTTAATTCCAGAGCGTTTTATTTATTTATTCATTCATTTCATTTTATTTATTTTTTGACTTGGAGTCTCACTCTGTCGCCCAGGCTGGAGTACAGTGATATGCTCACAGCTACCACAGCCTCGACAGCACGTGCCACCATGCCTGACTAATTTTTTGATTTTTAGTAGAGATGAGGTCTTACCAAGTTGCCCAGGCTGGTCTCAAAGCCATGGGCTCAGGCAATCCTCTCACCTCGGCCTCCTAAAGTGCTAGGATTATAGGCGTGAGCCACTGCACCTGGCCAATTCCAGAGCGTTTTAAACACATATTCTTTTTTTATTTTATTTTGAGTCGGAGTCACTGTGTCGACCAGGCTGGAGTGCAGTGGCACACTCACGGCCACCTCAGCCTTGACCTGCTGGGCTCAGGGGATCCTTCTGCCTCAGCCTTCCAAGCAGCTGGAACTACAGGTGTGCACCACTATGCCCAGCTAATTTTTTGATTTATTATAGAGATGGGTCACGCCAAGTTGCCCAGAGTGAGACACTGACTCAAAAAAAAACTGGGCTTGGTGGCTCAGCCTGTAATCCCGTGCCTTTGCGAGGTTGAGGTGAGTGGATTGCCGAGCCCGCGGGTTCGAGACCCTCCTGGGCAGCGAGACTTCATCTCTACAATAAATCAAAA
>NW_007260523.1:839707-844938 GCF_000164805.1 Carlito syrichta | reverse complement strand
CTGCACTCCAGTCTGGGCGACAGAGTGAGACTCTAACTCAAAAAAAAAAAAAAAATTAAAGAACCACTATGCCCAGCTGATTTTTTGAATTATTGTAGAGACAAGGTCTCGCCATGGTGCCCAGGCTGGTCTGAAACCTGTGGGCTCAGACAATCCTCTCATTTCCCCCTCCCAAAGTGCTGGGGTTACAAGCGTGAGCCATCGCACTTGACTATAAAGAGCATTTTATTTATTTTTTATTTTTTTATTTTTTTGAATTGGAATCTCATTCTGTCTTCCAGGCTGCGCTCACGGCCACCGCAGCCTCAGTCTTCTGCCTCAGCCTTCCAAGTAGCTGGAACTATAGGCACGCGCCACCACCCTCAGTTAATTTTTTCATTTATTATAGAGATGAGATCTCACTAAGTTGCCCAGGCTGGCCTTGAACCCATGGGCTCAGGCAGTCCTCTCACCTCGTCCTCCCAAAGCTGGGATTATTGGCATGAGCCACCACACCCGGCCAAATAACATTTTAAAAATAAAGGAGTTCAAGAAATTCTGTAAAAAATTAAAGAAATAAAAATAAAGAATTGGGTGCATGGGGCTGTGGGAAGGAAGGGTTTTACCTCATGCAAGAGGAATCCTGTCTTTACCTGAGCTTGGCTGCAAAAGATACCTTATCTTGTTATGCTTGGATTTATACCAAGGACCCAGGCAGGATCTATAAGCCTAACACAAAGTATCATGTGTAGTCACTGGAACTTTGAAGACAGATATTGTCATTTTCTTCCAGTATCACATTAATTTTTACCTAATTTTAAATTCTTACTTGATAACCTGCAAACCTTGGAAATGTGAGCTAGCTCTTCCTTAACTCTCTTCCCTGTCATGACCTTCACACAACAGAAAAGGAAACAGCAGTGGACAGGCAGCCAGAAAAAGCATGCTCAAGTCCTGACTTCACTTCTTACTGGTCTACAGAGGTGACTTTATGTCTTGGAGTCTTGGTTTCTTCAACTGTACATAGGAGATAACAGTCCTTTGCTTCTGTGCTATTTTGAAGAGTGTAACATAGTATGTGAATATTAGCTAATGTTATTCTATTTTGATTATTATTATTATTATTTTGAGTTGGAGTCTCACTCTGTCACCCAGGCTGGAGGGCAGTGGCATGCTCCTGGCCACCACAGCATCAACTGCTGGGCTCAGATGATCCTTCTGCCTCAGTCTTCCTAGAAGCTGGAACTACAGGCATGTGCCACCATGCCGGGCTAATTTTTTTATTTATTGTAGTGATAAGGTATTGCCAAGTTGCCCAGGCTGGTTTTGAACCCGCGGGCTCAGGCAATCCTCTCACCTCAGCCTCCCAAAGTGCTGGGATTATAGGTGTGAGCCACCACTCCCGGCCTATTTATTATTTTTTTTAAAGTTACATTTCTAAATATAAACGATAAAGCATATAGTGTAGTGATGCTTAGGTTTGGGAAGAATACGGGGAAATGAGGAAAAGATTGAATCCTTCAAAAAGACAGAAATGAAGCTGGGCTCGGTGGCTCAGCCTGTGATCCCGCACCTTTGGGAGGCTGAGGTGAGTGGATTGCCTGAGCCCGTCGGTTCGAGACCCGCCTGGACAACTTGGCAAGACCTCATCTCTACAAAAAATCAAAAAATTAGCTGGGTGTGGTAGCTCAAAAAAAAAAAAAAAAAAAGACAGAAAGAAAATACAGCCGGGCTCATCTCTACAATAAATAAAAAAATCAGCCGGGTGTGGTAGCGCATGCCTGTAATTTTGGCTACTTGGAAGGCTGAGGCGGAAGGATCACCGGAGCCCAGCAGGTCGAGGCTGCGGTGGCCGGGAGCGGCCACTGCACTCCAGTCTGGGCGACAGAGACTCCAACTCAAAAAAACAAAAACAAACAAACAAAAAAAGAAAAATACAAATACCTGAAACAGATCACATAAGCACTTGATTGGTGACAAAGGTCACACTGCTGAGTAGTGGAGGAAAGAATAGTCTTCAATATGGTAATTTGGCAACAGGGTAGTCATATAGAAAAATACAACCGGGCTCGGTGGCTCAGCCTATAATCCCGCGCCTTTGGGAGGCTGAGGTGAGTGGATTGCCTGAGTCAAGAGGTTCGAGACCAGTATGGGCAACTTGGTAAGACCTCCTCTCTACAGTATATCAAAAAATTAGCTGGGCATGGTAGTGCGTGCCTGTAGTTCCAGCTACTTGGAAGGCTGAGGTGAAAGAAACGCCTGAGCCTAGCAGGTCGACACTGGGGTGGCCATTAGCATGCCGTTGCACTCCAGCCTGAGTGATAGAGTGAGACTCTGACTCAAAGAAAAAAAATCATTGAATAATTAAAATAAGTAGTATTTTGTTTAGGATTTATCATCCATGTTAATGAAATAAATTGCTCTCTAATATTCCTTTTTTTGTTCAACGACCTATCGAGATTTAGTATCAAGATTATGCTGACTTTATAAAACAAATCAGGTAATGGGGAGAGAGAGAAAAGACCACCTCGGGATCTCGATTGCCTGTACTGTGGTCCTTCTTTCCTTGAGGTGTGCAACAGTTCTTGGTGGGGGGTACTGGTGTCACATAGGACCAGTGGCTGCCTCAACACAGTTTGTTCACAGGTGTTTGTTGCCATCGGGGACCACAATGGCCACGTCGGTCTAGGTGTTAAATGCTCCAAAGAAATAGCCACCGCCATTCGGGGGGCCATCATTCTGGCCAAGCTGTCCATTGTCCCTGTGCGAAGAGGCTACTGGGTGAACAAGATTGGCAAGCCCCACACTGTCCCTTGCAAGGTGACTGGCCGCTGTGGCTCTGTCCTGGTATGCCTTATCCCTGCCCCCAGGGGCACTGGCATCATCTCGGCCCCGTGCCTAAGAAACTGCTCATGATGGCTGGCATTGATGACTGCTACACCTCAACCAGGGGCTGCACTGCCACCCTTGGTAACTTCGCCAAGGCCACCTTTGATGCCATCTCTAAGACTTACAGTTACTTGACTCCTGACGTCTGGAAAGAGACGGTGTTCACCAAGTCTCCTTATAAGGAATTCACCGACCATCTCGTCAAGACCCACACCAGAGTCTCCATGCAGAGGACCCAGGCTCCAGCGGTGGCAACGACATAGGGTTTTCATACAGAAAAAAAAAAAAGTGAACCAAGCACCCCCCCCAAAAAAAACAAAACAACAAAACACACACACACACACAAAAACAAATCAGGATGTAACCCTCTTTTTCTATTTTCTAGAAGAATTATTTTTTAAGTGTTGTTTCTTCCGATTTGGAAAACTTTATCAGTGAAGACACTTGGATCTGTTTTTTAGTTATTTTGAGGGGGTCAGGGAAAACCTTTTAATAGCAGATTCTATTTTTTACATAAATATAGAACCAGTTAAATTTCTTCTATAATTTTTTTTTTTTTTTGAGTTGGAGTCTCACTCTGTCGCCCAGACTGGAGTGCAGTGGCTGCTCCCAGCCACCGCAGCCTCGACCTGCTGGGTTCCGGCGATCCTTCTGCCTCAGACTTCCAAGTAGCCAGAATTACAGGCATGCACTACCACGCCCAGCTGATTTTTTTTTCTTTTTTTTTTTTTTTGATTTATTGTGGAGATGAGGTCTCACTGCCCAGGCGGGTCTCAAACCCGCGGGCTCAGGCAATCCACTCACCTCAGCCTCCCAAAGGCACGGGATTACAGGCTGAGCCACCGAGCCTGGCTATTTCTTCTATAATTAATCTTAGTTGTGTTTTTCAAGGATTATGTCAATTTTATTTTATTTTATTTTTTGAGTTGGAGTCTCGCCAAGCTGCCCACACTGTTCTCGAACCCATGGGCTCAGGCAATCCTCTCACTTCTGCCTTCCAAAGTGCTGGGTCCGCTGGCATGAGTCACTGCGTTTGACCTCATTTTAAAAAATTTATTGGCATAGATTTACTCATAATAAACTCTTATTCTCTTTTTAATGCTGGTAAGAATTTTATTCATTTCTGACATTGGTATTTTTACTCTTTTTTTACTTACTAGAGTTTATCAGTTTTATTTACTTTTACAAAGTACTAGCTTTTGGTTTTGTAATGTTTCAATATTATTTGTTTACTATGTCATTCATGTGTCTGTTTTTTATTATTTTCTTCCTTCAACATTGAGTTTGACAGCCTGCTTGAGCCTTTTGAGATGAAATATTAGGTAATTGGCCAGGCTTAGTGGCTCAGCCAGGAGAGTGGATTACCTGAGCCCACGGGTTCAAGACCAGCCTGGGGAACTTGGCAAGACCTCATCTCTACAATTAAAAAAAAAAAAAATTAACCAGGCCTGGTAGCACACGCCTGTAGTTCCAGCTACCTGGAAGACTGAGACAGAAGGATCAATGGAGCCCATCAGGTTGATGCTGGGGTGGCCGTGAGTGTGCACTGCACTCCAGCCTGGGTGATAGAGTGAGACTCCAACTCAAAATAAATAAATAAATAAATATTAGGTAATTAGGCTGGGCATGGTGGTTCACACCTATAATCCCAGCACTTTGGGAGGCTGAGGTGAGATGATTGCCTGAGCCCACAGGTTCATGACCTACCAGGGCAACTTGGCAAGACCTCATCTCTACAATAAAAAAAAAAAAAAACAACTTAGCCGAATATGGTGGCGTGTGCCTGTGGTTCCAACTACTTGGAAGGCTGAAGTGGAAAAATTGCCTGAGCCCAGCAGGTGGAGGCTACAGTGACCATGATTGTACCACTGCACTCCAGCCCAGAGTGAGACTCCAACTCAAAAAAAAAAAAAAAAAAAAAGCATAGTAATAATAAGAATGAAATATTAGGTAATTAATTTCAACTTTTCTTCTAATACATGTGCTTAAGGATATAGATGTTCTTCTAAACACCACTTAAACTATATCTCATGAATTTGATTTTCGATATTATCATTCAGCTCAAAATATTTTCTGATTTCTATTGCAATTTTTGTTTTGGCCCATGGACTATTTACACATATTGCTTAATTTCTAAACATGAAAAGATTTTCAGCCGGGCTTGGAATCCCAGCACTTTGGGAAGCCGAGGCAAGTGGATTGCCTGAGCCCATGGGTTCAAGACCAGCCTGGGCAACTTGGCAAGACCTCATTTCTACAATAAATAAAAAAGCTGGGCACAGTAGCGTGCACCAATAGTTCCAGCTACTTGGAAGGCTGAGTCAGAAGGATCGCTGGAGCCCAGCAGGTTGAGGCTGCAGTGG
>NW_007260523.1:827425-839687 GCF_000164805.1 Carlito syrichta | reverse complement strand
TGAGCTGGAGTCCCACTCTTTCACCCAGGCTGGAGGGCAGTGGCACGCTCCCGGTCACCATAGCCTCTACCAGCTGGGCTCAGGCCGTCCTTCTTCCTCAGCCTTCCAAGTAACTAGAACTACAGATAAGCGCCACCATGGCCAGCTAACGTTTTGATTTATTGTAGAGATGAGGTCTCACCAAGCTACCCAGCCTTGTCTTGAACCTGTGGGTGCAGGCAATCCTCTCCAAAAGTGCTGGGATTACAGGTGCGAGCCACCACGCCTGGCCTGTATGTTGCAATCTAAATACTAAATACAGTTATTGCAATCTAAATACTAAATACAGTTATTGCAATCTAATAACTGGGACTTTGATTTTCTTGCCTGCTTGGATCATGGAGTCTGCCCTAGCTGTGCTTTGGGGAGATGAGAAAGAGGACTCAGTGGTTTGAGCAGCTGTGGCCCTTCAATAACCGAGAATAGTCATCAGAAGTGATCCCTTGAAACTAAGTAACAACCCCTGAGTTTCTGAACATATCATGACACAGGACCCAAAAAGGAAAGACATTCTTATAATAAGCAGGAAAGATGCTTGGAGTCATATTACTACTAAAAATATGTGACCTTAAATTATTCTCCAAGCTGGTGAAACAGGGTATAACATTTTTCATTTGATATCATATTTATCATTTGATATTGCATTTGATATTTAGGAGACATGTATATAATTTGATCTCCCTAATGTGAAAATAATATCTGTAGCTAATATTTACTCAACACTTACTATGTGTTTGGCACTATTCTAAGCATTTTATTTCTATTATGTCAATTGGTCCTCATATTTGTATGTTTTTTTTGAATTGGAGTCTCACTTTGTCTCTCAGGATGGAGTGCAGTGGCACGCTCACGGCCACCATAGCCTCAACCTGCTGGGCTCAGGCGATCCTTCCATCTCAGCCACCCAAGCAACTGGAACTACAGGCACACACCGCCATGCCTGGCTAATTTTTTGATTTATTGTAGAGACAAGGTCTCACCAAGTTGCCCAGGCTGATCTCGAACCCCTGGGCTCAATCCTCTTGCCTCCGCCTCCCAAAATGCTGGGATTGCAGGGGTGAGCCACCACTCCCGGTCCCATATTTGTTATCAACCCTATTTTCAGATGAAGAAACTAAAGCACTATGGTATTAAGTAACTTGTTCAAGGTCATTCAGCTGCTGGTGAAGGCTGATTTCAAACTCAGGATGTCTGACACTAGAGTCAATGTTCTTACCTTATAGCAATGACATTTTAAGTACTCAAAATATATTAACTCATTTAATTCTTGCAATAAACCCATGAAATCGATGTATATTTACTACCATCTCATTTTAGAGATGAGCATACAGATATGGAGATTCAGTAACAGCTAGTAAGAGGCAGAGCTGAGATTCAGATATGGGCAGTCTGGCTGAAGTCTCTGTCTTCACCATTACATAATACTGCCTCTCAAACTATACTGACTTATCAAAGTCATTGTAAGTGTCAAACATCAGTTTGATACTATCAGTCACAAATTAACATTCATCTAGGTTTGATAGTTGCAGAAATAATGAGACATTTATTTCTGAATGGATATTTTGCTGGTAAATAAAATCTTCATAAAGTTTTTTTGAATTTTTAACACTTAAAAACAATTTAGGCTGGGCATGGTGGCAAACGTCTATAATCCCAGCTCTTTGGAAGACTGAAGTGGGAGGATTGCTTGAGCTCAGGAATTAAAGACCAACCTGGGTAACATAACAAAAGCTTGTCTCTACAAAAATAAATAAATAATCTGGGCATGGTGGCATGCGCCTGTATCCCCAGCTACTTGGGTGGTTGAAGAGGGAGGACTACTTGAGCCCAAGAGTTCAAGACTGCAGTGAGCCGTGATCATGCCACTGCACTCTAGTCTGAGCAACAGAGTGAGACCCCAACTCAAAAAAACCCAAAACCATCTGTAAGAATAATAAAAATAATACGCAAATAATAATGTTGATCAATATTATTACATAAAAATATACATTATATTCTTAGTTTAGATTCCATGGCAAAAAGAAATGATTCAGATAAGATTAACTGAGGGAAAGAGAAATTCAACTTACCTTAAATTATGCACATAAGACCAGGCACAGTGTACCTATAATCCCAGCACTTTGGGAGATCAAGGTGAGAGGATTGCCTGAGCTCATGGGTTCGAGACCAGCCTGGGCAGCTTGGCGAGACCTCATCTCTACAATCAATCAAAAAATTAGCTGGGTGTGATGGCATGTGCCTGTAGTTCTAGCTACTTGGAAGGCTGAGGCAGAAGGCTGAGGCAGAAGGATCACCTGAGCCCAGCAGGTCAAGGCTGCAGTGGCTTATGAATGTGTCACTGCACTCCAGCCTGAGCGACAAAGTGAGACTCTGACTCAAAAAAAAAAAATTATGCACACAGATTATTTCTTTCATGGCTACAACCTGAATTATTAAAGTTAAAAGTTAAACTTTAATGTTAAATTACTTAAGGACTTCATAAATATGCTGTAGAGACAAGGCTTATTGAGTGTTAGTTCCACATGAAGAGGAAAGGGCTTGTTTTTATTCAAGTCCAGAGACAGGGTTGCCTCATAACCAAGTAAGCTTAATGGCAGCAAATCCAGCAAGTCTCTCTCCACAACTACATTTTTTAAACTATCCAGTAAATCATACAGTAATTGAAGTCCTTACATTGTAATGGAAACTCCTAGTTTCAAGTGTTAGTGGGCCAATTTCAAGTATAGGACTTTCAGCCGGGCTCGGTGGCTCAGCCTGTAATCCCGTGCTTTGGGAGGCTGAGGTGAGTGGATTGACTGAGCCCACGGGTTCGAGACCCGCCTGCGCAACTTGGCAAGACCTCATCTCTACAATAAATCAAAAAATCAGCCGGGCATAGTAACGCGCGCCTGTAGTTCCAGCTACTTGGAAGGCTGAGGCGGAAGAATCGCCGGAGCCCAGCAGGTCGAGGCTGCGGTGGCCGGGAGCCGCCACTGCACTCCAGTCTGGGCGACAGAGTGCGACTCCAACTCAAAAAAAAAAAAGTTTTAGCAAAGAAAATAACCCCTCCCACAAAACAGAAATTCAATATAATCACTACATAAAACTAGTAAACAAAAATTATTTCACAGGGTTTGAAACCTTAAGCAGAAAAAGAAAATGGACACCTCCAAAGAATTCTTAGTGGCTCACAAAATAAAGAGTCCGTGGGCACTCAGCAAAGTCAAAACTAAAGTTTGGAAAATAAAAATCAGGAGGGTTTTTTTTTCATTTGTTCGTTTTCTTTGGTTTTTTGCATGAGTCTCACTCTGACACCCAGGCTGGAGTGCAGTGAAATGCTCATGGCTACCACAGCCTCAACCTGCTGGGCTCAGGGGATCCTTCCACCGCAGCCTTCCAAGTCACTGAAACTACAGACATGCACCACAAAGCCCAGCTAATTTTTTGATTTATTATAGAGATGAGGTCTTGCCATTTTTGCCCAGGCTGGTCTCAAACTCCTGGATTCAGGCAACCTTCTCACCTCGGCCTTCCAAAGTGCTGGAATTACAGGTGTGAGCCACCACTCCTGGCCAGGAGAATATTTTTTAAAAATAACACTCTCTGGAAATTGGCACCATGGCAACTCCCAGCAGCCAAAAGTGCTTCAAGAAAAAAAAGCTTTAAATTATTGTTAGGGACTGAATGTTTGTATCCTCCACAAAATTCATATATTGAAGCCTAACTTCCAGTGTGATGGTGTTTGGAGATAGGGCTTTGAGGAGAAACCAGGGTTAGATGAGATCATGAGAGAGGGCCTCCATTCTGATGCAATTAGTGCCCTTATAAGATGAGACACCAGGCCAGGTATGTTGGCTCATGTCTGTTATCCCAGCACTTTGGGAGGCCAAGGCAAGAGGATTGTCTGAGCCCAGGGGTTCAAGATCAGCCTGGGCAATTTGGGGAGACCTCATCTCTACAATAAATCAAAAAATTAACTGCGTGCGTGGTGACACATGCCTGTAGTTCCAGCTATTTGGAAGGCTGAAGTGGAAGGAGTACCTGAGCCACGGAGGTGGAGGCTTCAATAGCCATGATCGTGCCACTGCACTCCAGTTTGGGCCACAGAGTGAGACTCCGACTCAAAAAAATAAATAGAGTCAGGCACAGTGGCTCACACTTGAAATCCCAGCACTTTGGAAGGCAGAGGCAAGAAGATTCCCTGAGCTCAGGGGTTCAAGACCAGTTTGATCAACATGACAAGACCTCATCTCTACAATAGATCAAAAAACTAGGCAGGTGTATGGCGTATACCTGTGTTCCAGCTACTTGAAAGGCTGAGGCAGAAGGATCGCCTGAGTCCAGCAGGGTGGCTGTGTGCGGTGGCAGTGAGCAGCGTGCTACTGCACTCCAGCCTAGGTGACAGAGTGAGACTCTGACTCAGAAAAAATTAAATTAAATTAAATTAAATTAAATAAATAAATAAAAAGAAGAGACACCAGAGAGCTTGCTCTCTCTCTTTACCATGTGAGGACACTGAGAAGGCTGCTGTCTGCAAACCAGAAAAAGTGTCCTCACCAGGAACCAAATTGGCTATCAGCCTGATCTGAGACTTCTAGCCTCCAGAACTGTGAAAAAATAAATTTCTGTTGTTAAAGTCACCTAGTCTTTGGCATTTGGAAGCCCAAACTGACTAATATGATTGTTAAAAACTACCTTTCAGATTTCAGTATACACAAAATGAACCTGCTACATCTCAGAGGGTGTGACTCTGTGTACTAACAATGAGCTTGCTTTATTTCTTAATCAATGTGGAACCTAAAAATAGCAGTAAATTACATCTTTTTTTTTTTTTTTGAGTTGGAGTCGCACTCTGTCACCCAGACTGGAGTGCAGTGGCTGCTCCCAGTCACCGCAGCCTCGACCTGCTGGGCTACGGTGATCCTTCCACCTCAACCTTCCAAGTAGCTGGAACTATAGGCGTGCACTACCACGCCCGGCTAATTTTTGATTTATTGTAGAGATGAAGTCTCGCCAAGTTGCCCAGGCAGGTCTTGAACCTGTGGGCTCAGGCAATCCACTCACCTCAGCCTCCCAAAGGTGCGGGATTACAGGCTGAGCAACCGAGCCCGGCTGGCTAGTAAATTATATATTAAAATGCCAGAGTTTGTCACAACCCAATAATCACTTCAATAGAAGTAGCTCCTTAATAACTCAGTAAAGCTCAAGCAATCACAAGAATAAAATGTCAAAATCCTGTGTGCCTATAGCTCTGAGGTGTATTTCAGTTCTGAAACCTTGTGATTTTAGATACTTGAAGATTAATTTTAACAATTGTGAGAATGAGTTTTCTTTGCCTAGCATGTATGACGTCTGAAATTTTCATGGAGATAAGATGCACAAACAAATAGTACTTTTTCCTTATTTTGTGTATGGGATCTCGAACACCCAGTCTCAAACAATCCTCCCACCTCAGCCTCCCAAAGTGCTGGGATTACAGGCGTGAGCTACCACATGCAGCTGTGTATAGGATCATTTCAAGCAACAGGATAACCTTACATTATTCTGAAATCCTGGAATATTTCTTATCCTGGAACTTCCTTCTTAAGACACTCATTATAAAAACACAGTGTCAATGTCTGTCGAGTGTATGAATGAATCATTGTCATCAGACTGTCCTTTTGATTAATCTTATCTTCTCATCTGAGATATATAATTACATGGCAGCACAGAAGCTACAGAAAATGCAGTGTGTTTCCCATTGCCACGGCTGAACTGCTAAGAAAAAGTACCTTGGCACAGGCAGAACAGAGCAATGACCAGTGACAAGAATGCCTTTGCAGGTATGCCTGGTTTCATTCAGATGATATGTTCCTTATATTGCAGATCATCTGAAGTTAAAGACCAAGGATTTTTTGTTTTGGTCTTTTTTGAGTTTGAGTCTCACTCTGTTGCCCAGGCTAGAGTACAGTGGCATGCTCCTGGGTACCGCAGCCTCAACCTGTGGGCTCAGGCAATCCTTCCACCTCAACCTTCCAAGTAACTGGAACTACAGGTGTATGCCACCATGCCTGGCTAATTTTTCTTGATTTATTGTACAGATGAAGTCTCATCAAGTTGCCCAGGCTGGTCTTGAACCCCTGGGCTCATGTAATCCTCTCACCTTGGCCTCCCAAAGTGCTGGGATTATAGGTATGAGCCACTGTACCTGGCCTGTTTTTGTTTCCATTTTAGTTTAAATATTGATGCCAATGAGAGGTGGGAAGAAGGTTGTAGGGGAAAAAAAAAAAAAAATCTAAATTAGATCTTAACATTTGTTGACTTATTTCTAATGAACAAGTGCAGTTTATCTGGTATATTGCAGGCTTCCAATAAGTTTAAATGAACCTTAGAGAAGTTTAGTATTCTTATCCATTTTTGTTTTTTTGTTTTTTGGGTTTTTTTTTTGAGTTGGAGTTTCACTCCGTTGCCCAGACTGGAGTGCAGTGGCCGCTCCCGGCCACCGCAGCCTCAACCCACTGGACTCCGGTGATCCTTCCGCCTCAGCCTTCCGAGTAGCCAGAATTACAGGCGCACGCTACCACGCCCAGGTGATTTTTGATTTATTGTACAGATGAGGTCTCACCAAGTTGCCCAGGAGGGTCTCGAACCCGCGGGCTCAGGCAATTCACTCACCTCAGCCTCCCAAAGGCACGGGATTACAGGCTGAGCCACTGAGCCCGGCTTCCATTTTTGTTTTTAAGGTATCTTATTTTTTGTAGGGATGAGGTCTCATTTTGTTGCCCAAGTTGGTCTTGAATTCCTTGGTTCATGCAATCCTCCTGCCTTGGCCTTTCAAAGTGCTAGGGTTACAGGCATGAGTCAGTGTGCCTGTCCTAAAACACCTTTATTGCAAAAGAAAAATGAATCACAAAAAACTGGTAGAAAAGAGCCATTTAGAAAGCTGATGGCTCCCCTCCCAGTAGAAATAGAAGGTGATAGATAAGAGAATGGAGAAACAGGGCAAGCTCAAAACATACTTAGGAGGTAGAACAAGACCCTTCTGGGTATTTCTTGACTTTAGAAGCTTGAACAGACAATAAGAAAGTTCCATATTCTGGACTGACTCACTGAGTTAATGGTGAAGCCCATTTACTGAGATTAACACTGGAAGGAAAACGGGTTTGGCAATTATGTTTGAAGATGCCATATCCAATTTTCAATAAGTTCAATTTTGGACACAACCCTGGGTTAGATACAAAACAAGGCATAGTGTCTGACCTTGAGGGCTAACAAACAGTACAGAAGAAAAATATACATTATGATGATTCAGGTTTATAAAAGTCTAAATAGAGATAAGTAGCATGCGGAGTTAGGCAGGTTAAGTGAGCTTCATCAGTGGTAGTGAATAAACCTCAAAATCCAGTGACTTCACCAGCAAAAGTATAATTCTCTGTTGCCCAGACTGGAGTGCAGTGGCAGCTCCCGGCCACTGCAGCCTCGACCTGCTGGACTCCGGCAATCCTTCCACCTCAGCCTTCCAAGTAGCTGGAACTACAGGCGCGTACTACCACGCCCGGCTAGTTTTTGATTTATTGTAGAGATGAGGTCTTGCCAAGTTGCCCAGGCGGGTCTTGAACCCGTGGGCCCAGGCAATCCACTCACCTCAGCCTCCCAAAGGCGCGGGATTACAGGCTGAGCCACCGAGCCCGGCAAAAGTATATTTCTTGCTTGCATGAAGTCTAAGGCAGATTCAGAGAATTTACCAGAGCAGATTCCCCTGCCCGCCCCCATCCTTGCCACCATGTGGCATGTTTAGGCTGTTTCCATCTTGTGGTTTCACCTCTCATCATAAGACCTTTATAGTGACCAACAGGAGAAGAGACAGTTGGAGGGTCATCTTACTTCCACTCACAGCCCTTTGACCAGGAGTTATGTGACCCTACCCCACTGGAAAGAAGATGGGGGAATGTACAGCATCAGGAGACAATTCAGGCTGGGCACGGTGGCTCACACCTGTAATCCCAGCACTTTGACAGACTGAGGTGGCAGGATTGCCTGAGTCCAGGGGTTCAAGACCAGCCTGGACAATATGGCAAGACCTTGTTTCTACAATAAATTTTTTTTTAATGGCATGGTGGTGCATGCCTGTAGTCCCAGCTACTTGGAAGAAGGCTTGGACGGAAGGATCGCCTGAGCCCAGCAGGTCAAGGCTGCGGTGGCGTGAGCATGCCACTGTGTTCCAGCCTGGGTGACAGAGTGAGATCCTAACTCAAAAAAAAATAAAAGACTACTCGCCTAAAGCTATCAAAATAAATAAAGAAAAAAGATGTTCAAGTCTCCCTCCCCTCCAAAAGAGAGAGAAAGAAAGACAGAGAGAGAGAATTCAATGAGGAGCAAGAGTCTCTACCAAAGATATGAAACAGGAGTGGTTAATTATAAAATGGGGTCAAGGCTTCCTCCACAGAGAGGCCACATTTGTGCTAGGATCTGAAGGGAGGCTTAGGAGTTGGCCACAGGAGGAAGACAAGGGAAGGACTCTGCAAGCTAAGGGACATCACGTTCTAAGACACCAAAGCATGAAAGAGCTGGGCATGTTGGGGATGCCTGGGGAATGGGAAGAAGAACCTGGCAGTTAGAGGAGGGGGTTTTCAGGGAAGTAGAAGAAAACAAGGCAATTATAAAGACTAGGGAGGGGAGGGGATTACTTGAGCCCAAGGGTTCAAGACCAGCCTGGGCAACTTGGTGAGACCTCGTTTCTACAATAAGCCAGGAGTGATAGCAGGTATCTGTAGTCCCAGCTACTCAGGAGGCTGAGGCAGAAGAATCACCTGAGCACTGTGAGACTCTGACTCAAAAAAAAAAAAAAAAAAAAAGATTGGCCGGGCGCAGTGGCTCAAGCCTGTAATCCCAGCACTTTGGGAGGCTGAGGCAAGAGGATTGCCTGAGCTCATGGGTTCCAGACCAGCCTGGACAACTTGGTGACACCTCATCTCTACCATAAATCAAAATATTAGTCGGGTATGGTAGTGCGTGCCTATAGTTCCAGCTACTTGGAAGGCTGAGGCAGAAGGATCGCCAAAGTCCAGTAGGTCAATGCTGGGGTGGCCTGTGAGCATGCAACTGCACTCTAGCCTGGGCTGTAGAGTGAGACTCCAACTCAAAAAAAAGAGAAAAGAAAAGATTGGGGAGGACATAAATATACTTGGGAGGGTGTATTTTGATCTGTGGGTGAGGGTGAGCCACTGGTAGTGTTTAGGGAAAAAAATAAATAAATAACTTTATCAGAGGCAGTAAAACCATTGAAGGCAGATAGTCTGAGAGAGAAGTGGGGAGGCTCAACCTTTAAAAGAGGTGGTGAAGAGTATAATTGTACATGTACATATGGTAGATATATAAGAGTAGATACGGTAAATATATCCCCTCAGAAGGCAGATGAGTACATGAGTAAAACCACTGGCATGATGCTGAGGGGAAAGGCGCTGGGGAGAATGAATTTTAGGTTTTCTAGCATGGTCAGTTTGATGGGTGGTGAAGCCATGAATAGGGGTAGGGAAAATAGACACTAGAACAGATTTTTTTTTTTTTTTTTGAGTTGGAGTCTCACTCTGTCACCCAGACTGGAGTGCAGTGGCTGCTCCCGGCCACCGCAGCCTCAACCTGCTGGGCTCCGACGATCCTTCCGCCTCAGCCTCCCAAGTAGCTGGAACTACAGGCACACGCTACCACGCCTGGCTAATTTTTGATTTATTGTAGAGATGGGGGTCTCGCCAAGTTGCCCAGGTGGGTCTCGAACCCGCGAGCTCAGGCAATCCACTCACCTCAGCCTCCCAAAGGCGCGGGATTACAGTCTAAGCCACCGAGCCCGGCTAGAACAGATTTAAGAGTAAAAATAACTGTTTCTACAATGAGAAATTCAAGTCTCTTGGATTATCCTTTGTTGAAGTTTTTTTTGACTAAGAATGAAATCTATAATTATGTTGTAATAATTTTTTTTCTTAAAAAAAAAATCCTTGTCTATGGAAACATTGGAAGAGTAGACTTTGTTATCTGCTGAAAAACATCTCTCTTCGAGTCTTGGCCCAGTTTCTCCTGCCTACTGGTCCAATGTGCTCCAAGCATGGAAGCATCTGGAGGAGCCACATTTCCTTATTGGAGCCAAAACAAGTTAACTCATCTGAGGCTTATCTCATATCCGCCCTGTAGATCTCATGGGAGGATATAGCCCCTATTACTAAAATAATGTGTAGAAAACAAAAACAGCATAGAAAGAAGTTTAGAAACATTATAGTCAATTTTCAAAATAACTTGCTTATGTAAAGTTAGCATAAATTAGTGTTTTGTGTTTAAGTATTGCTTGGTTTTGAAATATCTTTGCTACAATTTTTTGATTTTTTTTAAAACAAAGTTTATTAGCGAGAAGAAAAGAAAGAAAAGGCAGGTGAAAATTTCATACCATAAAGGCCTAGCATGAGCAAGTCTCTCTCTCAAAAAAAGACTGCCAATTTTTTGGTATTCTTATGTGTATTAAGTCAACCGTGGGGAAATTATTTCTGTAATAAGAAAAGAAACTCCTAGAGTCTGTTTTTTTCCCTTGCTAACTGATGTTATAACTTTAGTAAGTCACTTGACCTTTTGACAATTAAGCCCTTGGTTGTGAAACAAGGATAATAACATTTAACTCTCTTATAAAAATAGTATTGACTTGAGCCCAGGAGTTCAAAACCAGCCTGGGCAACATGGCGAGACCTCTTCTCTACAATAAATACAAAAATTAGCCAGGCATGGTAGCACACGCCTGTAGTTCCAACGACTTGGAAGGCGGAGGCAGAAGGATCGCCTGAGCCCAGCAGGTCAAGGCTGTGGTAGCCCAGAGCATGCCACTGCCTTCCAGCCTGGGTGACTGAATGAGACTCTAACTCAAAAAAAAAAAAAGATAGTATTGGGACTTACTCAATTGAAGATTCTAGAACACTATTGTGCCCTTAGCTGAAATGTTATCATAAATACTAATTATGAATCATTACAGTTATTCTTTTTGAATATAATAATCTATTGAGTCTTTACATTAAGTGATCCTCTATTGTATGCTAGGTGATGAAAATAAAAAGAGAAATAATATATGACTCTGACTTTCAAGAAATTCTTCATCTTAGTGTAAAAGATAAACAATAAAGCCAGAAGATCAACATAAAGAGGCACAATTCTATGAATGGTCAAGTGAATCATTAAAAGAAAAAAGGGAAAGAGAAAAACAAAATGGAACAGTTACCTGAGTTAGCTATTCTAAAGAAACTTTAAGAATCTGGGTTGACTCTTTTCTCAACTAGAATAAGTTATTTCTTTCTTTTTTTTTTTTTTTTTTTTTTTGAGTTGGCATCTCACTCTGTCGCCCAGACTGGAGTGCAGTGGCCGCTCCCGGCCACCGCAGCCGCGACCTGCTGGGCTCCGGCGATCCTTCCGCCTCCACCTTCCAAGTATCTGGAACTACAGGCGTGCACTACCACGCCCGGCTGATTTTTGATTTATTGTAGAGATGAGGTCTCGCCAAGTTGCCCAGGCGGGTCTCGAACCCACGGGCTCAGGCAGTCCACTCACCTCAGCCTCCCAAAGGCGCGGGATTACAGGCTGAGCCACCGAGCTCGGCTAGAATAAGTTATTTCTTCAGCTTTCCCTTGATGGAAAGTCGTTTGAGGCAAGGCATGTTTTTCAACTTAGTATCTTATTCATCACAAGGAAGTGGTTCAGAGAGATGGCCTTAGACCCACACCACCCTTATTTAATTACTAGAGTGTGACCTTGAGCAAGCTTCTTAGCCACTTAATCCGTAGTTTCTTCATCTGTAAAATGGGAATACATGTCATAACAGCAAAACCTCACGGACTGGTTGAGAACAAAGCAAGATATACGTGCAAGGTACTTAAAAGTGATTGGTACTTAACTAAGCATTCAGTAAGTGTTGGCTTATTGTTGTCTGCCACATGTCTTAGTACAGTGCTTTGCACGTAATAGATATATGCTCTTTGAACTGATTAGCAGACACTTAGGCATAATCCAAACTTAGATGTCAGATCTACTCAAGTGTCACTGCTATTGACAAAGACAGACAAAGTCTGGAAAGATTTCGCCTCATAGAGAAATGAGGAAAGAGATAAAAACAAAGTGTGGGCCATAAAAACAATTCTGTAGAACACGGAGAAAGAAACAGCATCTTTCTTTTTTTTTTTTGAGTTGGAGTCTCACTCTGTCACTCAGACTGGAGTGCAGTGGCTGCTCCCGGCCACGA
>NW_007260523.1:821114-827322 GCF_000164805.1 Carlito syrichta | reverse complement strand
CTACCACACCCGGCTAATTTTTGATTTATTGTAGAGATGAGATCTCACCAAGTTGCCCAGGTGGGTCTCAAACCCGTGGGCTCAGGCAATCCACTCACCTCAGCCTCCCAAAGCGCTGGGATTACAGGCTGAGCCACCGAGCCCGGCTGGAACAGCATCTTTCAAATGCCATGTGAACAGGGACAATACCAGTTGTAAAAAGCCTGCTCACCTAGCTAATGTCTAGCACCTAGTGGATTCTCCATAAATGTTTTTTGACTGGCAATACAACAAAAGAGGGTTGAGTGGAACATACTTCTGAAAATCATCTAGATCATTATTCGGAAGAAAATTGTATCTTTTTTGTTGGGGGGCAGGGCTCTTTCATAAAATGCCTCTGTGAAATAGTATTAGAAAACCATAATGAAAAAAGGATGGGACATTGGTAGTTCAAATACTTAATGACAGCCAGGCCTGGTGGCTCAGCCTGTAATCCCAGCGCTTTGGGTGGCTAAGGTGAGTGGATTGCCTGAGCCCGCGGGTTCGAGACCTGCCCAGGCAACTAGGTGAGACCTCATCTCTACAATAAATCAAAAAATTAGCCGGGCGTGGTAGCGCGCGCCTGTAGTTCCAGTTACCTGGAGGGCTGAGGCGGAAGGATTGCCGGAGCCCTGCAGGTGGAGGCTGTGGGGGCCGGGAGCGTGCCACGGCATTCCAGTCTGGGTGACAGAGTGAGACTCCAACTCAAAAAAAATAAACAAAAAAAACCACAAACAAATGCTTAATGAGAAAACACTTAAATTACCACCTGAAATTACTTTGAAGGAAATGTCTATTGAAGGCAAGGCCTTAGCCTATGTCAAATCTCAAGGAGTTAAAAACTGTCAGGTGGGCTGGTTGTTTTTCTTCTTTTGAGTTGAGTTCTCACTCTGTCACTCAGGCTGGAGAGCAGTGGCACAATCATGGCTCACTGCAACCTCACCTTCTCCCTCAGCTTCCTGAGTAGCTGGGACTACCGGCATGTGCTACCATACCTGATTAATTTTTTTCTTTTTTTTTTTTTTGAGAGACAAGGTCTCACTATGTTGTCAGGCTGGTCTCAAACTCTTGGGCTCAAATAATTCTCCCATCTCAACCTCCTAAAGTGCTGGGATTATAGGCATGAGCCACTGCACCTAAACTGGGCTAGCTGTTTCTAGGTACTAATTTATATTGTCCAAACCTTGGTGCATGCATGGGGTAATGGAGTCCAAGAGTGTTAAGTTAGGAAGCAGCAACATAATTATAGATTAGGCTGAACTGACCAACCGGCAGTATCTATAAGAGATTGTGGAACCAGTAAGGTAACTCAAGCAGCTAAGAATAGTTCTTATTGGCCAGGTGCGGTGGCTCAAGCCTATAATCCCAGCACTTTGGGAGGCTGAGGCGAGAGGATTGCCTGAGCCTGCAGGTTTGAGACCAGCCCAGGCAACTTGGTGAGCCCTCATCTCTACGATAAATAATTTTTTTTAAAAATTAGCTGGTGTGGTGGTGTACACCTATAGTTCTGGCTACATGGAAGGCTGAGGTGGAAGGATTGCCTGAACCCAGCAGGTCAAGGTTGTGGTGGCTGTGAGCATGCCAAAAAAAAAAAAAGAGAGAGAATAGTTCTTATTGTTGGCTAGGGTTTAATAGTGTTCTGTGCTGAGCTGAGATAATAGAAATTCCTTGGTATTATATGAAACAATTATTCTCACCCCTATTGGACATAATGCCCCGTTTTGCAAAAATTTTTGATAATACCTTCTTTATTATTTTCAAATGATATTTATAGCTAATATAACCTACCTATACATATTCTTTTAAAAAAAAACAAGCATAATATTCTAACCGTAATAAACAGAGGAAATGAAAATATTAGTACCTCAATGTGTGAATTTTAGGCACAACTCTACAAGAAGACAAGGCAAAGTAGTCATGTGTTTGCATCTGTTTATGAAATTACTTTGACTACAGCAGCTCCAAATGCAGACTCATCCAGTTGAAATTCGTGCTTGAGCGCAGTGGCTCACACCTATAATCCCAACACCTTGGGTGGTAGAGATGAGAGGATTGTCTGAGCCCACGGGTGTGAGACCAGCCTGGGCAACTTGGAGAGATCTCATCTCTACAATAAATCAAAATATTAGCCAGGTGTGGTAGCGCGTGCCTGTAGTTCCAGCTACTTGGAAGGCTGAGGCGGAAGGATTGCCTGAGCCCAACCGGTCGAGGCTGTGGTGGCTGGGAGTATGCCACTGCCCTCCAGCCTGGGTGACAGAGTGAGACTCCAACTCAAAAAAAAAGAAAGAAAGAAAGAAGGAAATTCATGCTTGAAAGGACTGTAAAAACTTGAAACAAGCCAAGTGCGGTTGTTCATGCCTGTCATCCCAGTTCTTTGGGAGACTGAAAAAGGAGAATTGCTTGAGCCCAGGAATTTGAGACCAACCTAGGCAACACGGCAAGATCCTATCTCTACAAAAATATATTTTTTTAAAAATTGGGCTGGATCCGGTGGCTCACGCCTATAATCCCAGCACCTTGGGAGGTAGAGGCGAGAGGATTGTCTGAGCCCATGAGTGTAAGACCAATCTGGGCAACATGGCAAGACCTCAACTCTACAATAAATAAAAAAAAATTAGCCGGGCGTGGTGGCGCATGCCTGTAGTTCCAACTACTTGGAAAGCTGAGGTGGAAGGATCACCTGAGCCCAGCAGGTCGAGGCTATGGTGGCAGTGAGCATGACACTGCACTCGAGCCTGGGTGACAGAGTGAGACTCCAACTCAGAAAAAGAAAAGGAAAGCCGGGCTCGGTGGCTCAACCTGTAATCCCACACCTTTGGGAGGCTGAGGTGAGTGGATTGCCTGAGACTGCGGGTTCGAGACCCGCCTTGGCAGCGAGACCTCATCTCTACAATAAACCAAAAAAATCAGCCGGGCATGGTAGCGCATGCCTGTAATTCCGGCTACTTGGAAGGCTGAGGCAGAAGGATCTCCGCAGCCCAGCAGGTCGAGGCTGTGGTGACTGGGAGTGGCCACTGCACTCCAGTCTGGGCAACAGAATGAGAATCCAACTCAAAAAAAAAAAAGAAAAAGAAAAATTAGCCAGAAGTGGTGGCTTACACCTGTAGCTCCATCAACTCGGGAGGCTTGGACAGGAGAATTATTTGACCCCAGGGATTCGAGGCTGTAGAGGGCTATAATCATGCCACTGCACTCCAGCCTGGATGACAGAGTGAGACTGTCTAAAAAATTTTTTTGGTCAGTATCAGATAAAATTTATTTTACAAAAGAAAAGAAGGAAGAGAGAAAGGGAGGAAGAGAAAAAGGGAGAAGGAAGGAACACAAAAGGCCTAAAAAATTTTTTGTTAATAAAAAAGATTTAGCTGGGCTTGGTGGCTCAGCCTATAATCCCGCGCCTTTGGGAGGTTGAGGTAAGTGGATTGCCTGAGCCCGCGGGTTCGAGACCCGCCTGGGCAGGCGAGACCTCATCTCTACAATAAATCAAAAAGTTAGCTGGGCGTGGTAGTGCACCCCTGTAATTCCGGCTACTTGGAAGGCTGAGGCGGAAGGATCACCGGAGCCCAGCAGGTCGAGGCTGCGGTGGCCGGGAGCGGCCACTGCACTCCAGTCTGGGCAACAGAGTGAGACTCCAACTCAAAAAAAATAAAAATTTTAAAAGTTTAAAAAAATAAAAATAAATAAAAAAGATTTGAAACAAATGAAAGTAGTAACCCCTGTCTTATCTCTATTGAACTTTCACTAATGAGGGCAGCAGTACACCTTCAGGATCTTGGTGAGCAGATGTCACGTGTGCCAAAGATTGGCAGATAAGTCCCATAAAAGTGCATGGTCTTGTCACCTCAGTGAAGTTTTGGGAGTGCCAATTATTTGAGTCACATCAGGATACTCTCTGCAAAAAGAAAGACATCTTGAGGCACCTTGCAACTCAGCTTTGAGAAAAAGGCACAATACTTGGTGGGATTGTTTGCATTTGGAGTTAGTATGTTATACTGCTCTGACCTTTTACTGAGTAACCTATAAAGCCACTGATGTTGAATAAGGGCTAGGGCAAGGGGTCAACTGGTCCAGGCTGCAGTGAAAGTATCTAGGTCTTGAGACCCAGAGAATACAATGGTGACGGATGTATTTCTGGCTAACTTGGAATGCTGTGTAGAAAGAAACCTGTGGCAGGCCTGAACAAGCAACTCTTATCTTCAAAATGCCTTTGGATTTTATCACCAAGACGTTCCCACTTGAGCAAATAATTACTCTCCTTTTGATAAATATCTCTTGATTTATTATTTGATACTGATAAAGACTATTCACATGACCATAGGACACTAAATGATGAACCGACCTGGTTAATTACTCATCACAAATTGGGTGTCTTTTATCATTGTGTAAAGTTGGGCATGGCCTGTGCTTTATCATCTAGTAGAAGCAACAGTTGAGCGTTTTGTCAGAGGCAGACCCTAGAGCACAGGTAAGTGGCTCATTCTACCAGTGCACCTACTCACACTGTGTACTGGCTCCTCTCCCTTAATCGACTTACAGGACTTCATGAAGATCCCATATTGCCAGTTAACTAAGGAGAAAATAATCAAGCCTAATTAACTGATGATTTTGCAATATATGCTGGTACTGACAAGAAATAGCCTGTTATAGAATTAGACCTCCACACAGAGATGGCCCTGGAAAACAGTTCCCTTCCTGGTGGGAAGAACTTGAAGCAGCAATATGGTTACCTTCTCTTCCTGGAATGATGGATGGCCAAAGATTAAAATCAAGAATGGTGTATGGGCACTCTCCAATGGTCAAGGATTTGGGAATAATATATTAGTAACAAGAAATGAGTAACAAGGAGATTTGCACAAACTTCTCAGACCAGATTCAGAATGTGAATCTATTTATGTCCCTTGAGAATTATCACCCAAGCCTCTACCCCATCGCATAGAGAAAACTCTAAATAATTAAATGACAAGTGGACCTGCCCAATGGATGCCAGTCAGTCTTTTTCTCCAGTCCTCTAATGACTGTTTAATGGGTTTGCGTACAAATTAGCTATGATGGTAATCGTGGAGATTATTGTGAGTTCATCAAAATGGACTTCCCCTTATCAAAGCTGATTCCATGATGGCTACTGCTAAGAACCTGTACAGGGTAGTTTACAGATTAAGCTGATGACACAGTGGCTTAAACAAGGGAAAAGTCTCCCCCTGCCGGCGCCTCCAACCGCAGACCATTCATCAAGGATTGTGTATCCAAGGCTCAAAAGTTTACTCCCCAAGATGATGAATGCTGACATGGATGCAGTTGATGCTGAAAATCAGGTGGAACTGGAGGAAAAAACACGACTTATTAATCAAGTGTTGGAACTCCAACACACACTTGAAGATCTCTCAGCAAGAGTAGATGCAGTTAAGGAAGAAAACCTGAAGCTAAAATCAGAAAACCAAGTTCTTGGACAATATATAGAAAACCTCATGTCAGCTTCTAGTGTTTTTCAAACAACTGACACAAAGAGCAAAAGAAAGTAAGGGATTGATACCCTTCGTTTTATGGAATTGCTGCTGATCTTTTTTCTTTAAAACTTGGGTAGATTCCACAGGTTACAGTACCTTTGTTTGTGGCTTCACTGAATATTTATGAAAATAATGTCAGAGGTAGGCAAAATTAACAGTATAACAGGAGACTTCCTATGAGTCTGTGTATTATGTTAGTCTATGAAAACGTGCAAATGTATTGTAGATACTTTATAATTGCATATATTTATGAAACTTAACGATGAGTGTTTTATCAAATTTGCTTTGGTTTGTAGGCTTAGCACTGTCGTTTCTTATAGGCTTAGTACAAGACAATAACCACCATGTTGTGAGAAAGTGACCAAAATCATGTCCTGAATGCACAGCTTTATGTCCCCGTCCGCCATCTTGTGCCTCTTCTCCATTGGCCTCTCCTTCCTACTTCCCTTCCCTCGGGGAAAACTGGTTTCACATTTGTAAAAGTAATTTTACTAGTTAATCACTCTGAGAGTAACCTGAACTTTGTTGAAACTTAACCAAAATAAGATACTTTCTCAGCTAAGGCTTGCCATTTGTGATATTTAGTATTGAGGTAGGATTGCTGGTTTCTTCCGAATCAGTTGAAAACAGATGGAGGCTCTGAGCTTAAAAGTGTTTCCTTGAAACTGAATTGTCGACTTGGGAAGATT
>NW_007260523.1:818435-821094 GCF_000164805.1 Carlito syrichta | reverse complement strand
GCCCAATGGATGCCAGTCAGTCTTTTTCTCCAGTCCTCTAATGACTGTTTAATGGGTTTGAGTACAAATTAGCTATGATGGTAATCGTGGAGATTATTGTGAGTTCATCAAAATGGACTTCCCCTTATCAAAGCTGATTCCATGATGGCTACTGCTAAGAACCTGTACAGGGTAGTTTACAGATTAAGCTGATGACACAGTGGCTTAAACAAGGGAAAAGTAGTAGGAATGAAGTACATTGCTCTCTTTTTTTCTTTTTTATTTCTCTCTTCTATAAAAATCCCAGTAGGTAACCTAGGCTAACATAGCAGCTCTAGAATTTGGAGATTCAGATTTTTTTCCTGCTTGCTGTTTTACTGTTTTCAAAATGCAACCTCCATTTTGTGGTTGATGGCGACTACTCTAGCTCCCATAATAAGTCCACATTTTAGCTAGCTGAAATCAAGAAAACAGGAAGGTGGAACCCACTACTCTTCTTTATGGGAATGAATCAGAGATTACACATTCTATTTGCCAGAATTTAATTTGCTAGGTCAGACTGGGCATGGTGACTCACACCAATAATCCCAGCATTTGGGAGACTGAGGTTGGAGGACTGCTTGACCCCAGGAGTTTGGGACCAGCCTGGGCAACATAGCAAGACCCTATTGCTACAGAAATTTTTTAAAATTAGTTGGGTAGAGCCGGGCTCAGTGGCTCAACCTGTAATCCTGCACCTTTGGGAGGCTGAGGTGAGTGGACTGCCTGAGATCATGGGATCGAGACCCGCCTGGGCAACTTGACGAGACCTCATCTCTACAATTAAAAAAAAAATGAGCCGAGCGTGGTAGCGCGCGCCTGTAGTTCCAGCTACTTGGAAGGCTGAGGCAGAAGGATCGCCGGAGCCCAGCAGGTCGCGGCCAGGGTGGCTGGGAGCGGCCACTGCACTCCAGTCTGAGTGACAGAGTAAGACTCCAACTCAAAAAAAAAAATTAGTTGGGTGTGGTGGCACTCACCTGTGGTCACAGGTACTCAAGAGACTGAGGCAGGAGGATCTCCTGAGTCCAGGAGCTCGAGGCTTCAGGAGTTCGAGGCTGCAGAGAGCCATGCCACTCCCGTCTGGGTGAGAGAGTGACACCTTGACTCAAAAATTAAATTTAAAAATTAAATGAAATTTGTGAGGTCAAATTGAGTAGCTGAAAAATGTAGTCTTTAATTTGGGCAGCCATGTGTGCAGCTAAAAAAACTATTACTGTGTAGTAAAAAAAAGACTGTGTCCATCAATGCTCAATGCTGCGTAAGCCTACATTGAGACCTTGGAATGGTCTACCCTCGTGAGATCTTGAAAGCCAGACCCTCAAGGGTCCCACAATGAACATTTTCCACTACGATGAAGGCAAAGGTAAACATTTATTGAATATGGAGTTCCCTTCATTACTCACCATGTTCTTGCCAAGGAAGAACCTTACCTTAATCTCCATCATGATATCCCACACAATATTGCTTCTAAGTAATTCATTTTACAGCAAAAGAAACCAGGACAACCTGATGCTATTGAGATGTGCTTATCTCACCACATATTCACTTCCCCAAAGCCACTGAACTTGCAGAATAGTGGAATGGACTATTAGGACTCCAAGCATGGAGACAAGACCTTTTAAGCTTATAGTATGTGCTCCTAAAAAGTGATCAGGTTTGGGCGTGGTGGCTCATGCCTGTAATTCCAGCACTTTGGCAGGTTGAGGTGGGAGGATTGCTTGAGCACATGAGTTCAAGACCAGGCAACATAGTGAGATCTCATCTCTACAAAAAATTAGCCAGGCGTGGTGGTGCACACATGTAGCCCCAGCTACTCAGATGCCTAAGGCTAGAGGATCTCACCTGAGCCCAGGAGGTGGAGGCAGTGGTGAGCTGTGATCGTGCCACAGCACTCCAGTTTGGGCAACAGAGTGAGACCATGAATCAACATAAAATAAAATAAAAGTGATCAGTATATGATGTGGCTCCTCTCACAGCCAGAATCCAAAGCCCCAGAAACCACTGTGACAGGAGTGGCTCCTCTTGTCTAATGACCCACTTGCAAAATGTTTGCTTTCTACCCCTACAACTCTGGGCTGTGCTGGTTTAGAAGTCTTGGTGCTCAAAAGGAAAGTGTTCCCACCCATGGTCCCATTAAATGGGACCTTAAGATTTCTGCCTGGTCATTTTGGCTTCCTCATGCCACTGAACTATTGACAAACAGGGGAGTTGGTATGTTGGCTGAGATGACTGATTATAATTCTCACACCCTGGGCCAGGGAAGTGTATGTCTAGAACCCTGGGACTCCTCTGGTAAGTCTCTTGGAACAGCTATGACTTGTGCTAAAACTTAATGGAAAACTAAGTAACACAATACAGACAGGACCAACAAAGACTCAGACATCTCAAGAATACAAGTGTCGTCACCCTAGCCCAGCTGTGGGTCAGACAGAAGTCACAAAGAACATGGAATTCGTTGTGGAGTAGGTAGTAGTGAATATCAATTAGACTTCATGATCAGTGGCAGAAACTGGACAGAGATCTCTATGCATATTTTTATCTGTTATATATTTATCTATAATGACAATTTTCCTTTGTTCCCTTTTCTTTCTTTCTTTCTTTTTTTTTTTTTTTGAGTTGGAGTCTCACTCTGTCGCCCAGA
>NW_007260523.1:803704-818315 GCF_000164805.1 Carlito syrichta | reverse complement strand
TGGGTCTCGAACCCGCGGGCTCAGGCAATCCACTCACCTCAGCCTCCCAAAGGCGCGGGATTACAGGCTGAGCCATCGAGCCCAGCTCCCTTTTCTTTACCCCCACCATTTTAAATAGGATGTACTGATGGTGACTGATTTATTTAGTCTGCATGTCCTGGGTTATCAATGGAAAGACTGCAGCTAAACGAGAGGAGGAAAGAGCATCACTCAGAGATGAATGCAGTGACCAAGAAGATTTTGGATCGCCTCTTTTAGGGAAGATGATGAGGATGTTTTCTTTTCTTTTTTTTTTTGAGTTGGAGTCTCACTCTGTCACCCAGACTGGAGTGCAGTGGCCGCTCCCGGCCACCGCAGCCTCGATCTGCTGGGCTCTAGCGATCCTTCTGTCTCAGCCTTCCGAGTAGCCGGAATTACTGGCGTGCGCTACCACGCCTGGTTGATTTTTTATTTATTGTAGAGATGAGGTCTCGCCAAGTTGCGCAGGCGGGCCTCGAACTCGCGGGCTCAGACAATCCACTCACCTCAGCCTCCCAAAGCATGGGATTACAGGCTGAGCCACCGAGCCCGGCTTGAGGATGTTTTCATTTGTACAAAATAAGTTGTAATATGTTAACATGTAATATGGTCATATATAATATGTCAGATGAGGACTATGGCACATACTGGGCTTGCACAACACCTATTTTACTCTTGTCTCAGAATGCCTTCCTGCAGGGCAGAGGCTGGAAAGCTGAAAGGTATGCCTCCCAGAATTCCTTGGGGCCTGGTTTCCAGATTTGGATTGCTTGGATTCAGCCAAGCAGTTGTATCCTGAAGGAATTGGATTTGGAACTGAATTATCTGAGGGTACACACTGGCAGAGATTTGGAGGAGGTAGTAGCTGTGGCTGTGGCATGCTGATTCCCAGGCATTCCCCTAATTTAGCAGGAGGTATTTCAATTCAGCAATTTTTTTTTTGAGTTGGGTTCTCACTCTGTTGCCCAGGCTGTAGTGTAGTGCCACGCTCATGGCTACCACAGCCTCGACCCACTGGGCTCAGGTGATCCTTCTGCTTCAGCCTTCCAAGTAGCTGGAACTACAGGTATGCAGTACTGTGCCTGGCAATTTTTAAAATTTATTGTAGAGACAAGGTCTCATCAAGTTGCCTAGGCTGGTCTCGAACCCCTGGACTCAGGCAATCCTCTTTCCTCCGCCTCCCAAAGAGCTGGAATTACAGGCATGAGTCACCACACCTTGGCTCAAGCAATTCTTTCATCTCAACCTCCCAAGTAACTGGGATTACACATGTGTGTCACTGTGTCTGGCTCGAAAGCTGTTTTAAAAATTAAGGATTCTGGTTAGGTGCAGTGGTTCACACCTATAACTTTAGCACTTCAGGAGCCCGAGACAGGAGGAATACTTGAACCCAGGAGTTTGAGAGCAGTCTGATCATCATAGAGAGAACTTGTCTCCACAAAAAAATTAAAAAATTATCTGGGCATGGTGGTGTGTGCCTGTAGTCTCAGCTACTTGGGAGGCTGAGGTAGAAGGATTACCTGAGCCCAGGAGGTTGAGGCTGTTGTACACCATGATCTTGTCACTGCACTCCAGCCTGCGAGACAGAGTGAGACCCTAACCCAAAAAAAAAAAATTAAGAATTAAAAATTTTGAGAGAAAATACAGGAATTAAGCATTCCACTGAAGAAGTTAGAGGAAAATATAACAAAACATATCGAAATAAGTAGAAAGAATTAATAAAGATGAAATGGCTGATAAGAAGCAAATCAAAAACTAAAATGTAGCCTTAATTTTAAAAAATGCTGCTATATTGAAAACACTTTTAAAATTAAAAAGTCTTTGGTCAGAATGGCCAAGAAAAAAATTTGTAGAAGTCATTCAGTGCAACCGGACACAGTGGCTCAAGTCTGTAATCCCAGCACTTTGGGAGGAAAAGGCAAGAGGATTGTCTGAGCCCTGGGAAACTTGGCAAGACCTCATCTCTTCAATAAATCAAAAAATTGGCCAGGCATGGTGGCATGTGCCTGTAGTTCCAGCTACTTGGAAGGCTGAGATGGAAGGGTCACCTGAGCCCAGCAGTCTGAGGCTGCGGTGGCCGTGAGCATGCCACTGCACTCCAGCCTAGGCAATAGAGTGAGACTCCAACTCAAAAAAAAAAAAAAATTCAAAATTCAGAAAGAAAGGAAAAATGACTATACAGGAACCATAGAAGAAATTGGAGTCTGCCAAAGAACTACCCTTTTTTAAAAAATGACCCAGTTGTATGCAATTTATTTATTTGGTTTTAATAATTTCTATGTTGTAGAAACTGCTCAGGAATATGTGTTTTGTTTGTTTTTGTTTTTGAGTTGGAGTCTCACTCTGTTGCCCAGGCTGAAGTGCAATGACACACTCAATGACCACCACTGCCTCCACCTGCTGGGCTCAGGGGATCCTTCTACCTTAGCCTTCCAAGTAGCTGGAACTACAGGCACGTGCCACCATGCCCAGATAATTTTTTGATTTATTGTAGAGATGAAGTCTCGCCAAGTTGCCCAGGCTGGTCTTGAATCCGTAGGCTCAGGCAGTCCTTTCACCTCAGCCTCCCAAAGTGCTGGTATTATAGGTGTGGGCCACCATGCCCAGCCAGGAATATGTGTTTTTAAAAAATATCCCCAGCCCATTCTGTGAATCTGACAGAACTATGATTTTAGTTCTATAATACAACTCTAGCACACCAAAAAGAAAATTGTGGGCCAATCTCAATAATGAACAAAGTTGCAAAAATGCTAAATATTAGCAAATTAGATCCCATAGTGTGTAAACAGGTGAATGTGTTTTGCCTAATTAGAGTTATCACAGGACCATAAAGAGGCATCAACTTACAGAATCTAAGTATGTAATTCACCACATTAACAAGTTAAATGTTTAAAAAAGTGATTCTCAGTAGTTAGGCATGGTAGCATGCACTGTAGTCCCAGCTACTCAGGAGACTGAGGCAGGAGGATTGCTGGAGTCCAGGAATTCAAGACTGCAGTGAGGTTGGCAGAGTGAAAATATTGTCTAAAACATAAAATAAAATAAAAAAGAAGAATTTTAAAAAGTGATTCTTTCTCTTCCTAACCAGAGAAGAGAAAAATCTTTACAATGAGAACTACAAAACACTACTCAAAGAAATCCAAGAAGACACAAACAAATGGAAAAATATTCCATGCTCATTGATAGGAAGAATCAACATTGTTAAGATGTCCATCCTACCAAATACAATCTACAGATTCTATGCAATACCCATTAAATTACCAACATCATTCTTCTCAGACCTGGATATGACAAAATAGAAATTCATATGGAAACATAAACAACCATGAATAGTCAAACAATCCTTAGCAAAAGAAACAAAACAAAGCCCAGCGTGGTGACTCACATCTATAATCCTAGCACTTTAAGAGGCCAAGATGAGAGGATTGTCTGAGCTCATGGGATAGAGACCAGCCTGGGTAACTTGGTGAGACCTCATCTCTACAATAAATCAAAAAATTGGGCGGGTATAGTGGCACGTGCCTGTAGTTCCAGCTACTTGGAAGGCTGAGGCAGAAGGATCCCTGAGCCCAGCAGCTTGAGGCTACAATGGCTGTGACCACACTCATTCCAGTTTGGGCAACAGAGTGAGAGAAGAAAGAAAGAAAGAAGAAAAGAAAGAAAGGAAGGAAGGAAAGAGGAAGGAAGGAAGGAAGGAAAGAAAGAAAGAAGGAAAGAAAGAAGGAAAGAAAGAAGGAAAGAAAGAAAGAAGGAAAGAAAGAAAGAAGGAAAGAAAGAAGGAAAGAAAGAAGGAAGAAAGAAAGAAGGAAAGAAAGAAAGAAGGAAAGAAAGAAAGAAGGAAAGAAAGAAGGAAGGAAAGAAAGAAAGAAGGAAAGAAAGAAAGAAAGAAAGAAAGAAAAAAGAAAAAGAAAGAAAGAAAGAAAGAAAAAGACAGCCTGGTATTGGTACAAGAACAGTTATATGGCCCAATTGAACAGGACAGAGATTCTGGAAGCAAAATCTCAATTTTTTAACCAACTCATCTTCAGCAAAGCCTCCAACAACAACCACTGGAGACAGGAGAACCTATTCAGTAAATGGTGCTGGGAAAACTGACTGATCACATGCAGAAGATTGAAACAGGACCCCTACCTATCACCATACACAAAAACTAACTCTAAATGGATCAGAGACCTAAACATGCAACCTCAACCTATAAGAACCTTAGAAAATGCAGGAGACATCCTTATGGAAATTGGAACTGGCAATCAATTCCTAATCAAAACCCCAAGTGCCTATGCCATAAGAGATAAGATCGACAAGTGGGACCTCATCAAACTGAAAAGCTTCTGCAAAGCAAAAGAAACCAACAAGACAGTAGGGAGACAGCTTATAGAATGAGAAAAAAATATTTGCCAACTCTATAGCTGACAAAGACCTAACATCTAGGATCTATAAGGAACTCAAATGTGCCAAAAAGAAAAAACAAAACAGCCCTATTAAATAGTGGCAAAAGGCATGAATAGACACTTCTTAAAAGAAGATATACAGGCATCCAATAGACATATGAAAGAGTGCTCAGCCTCACTAATCATCAAAGAAATGCAAATCAAAACCACTTTGCTATAACACCTAACCCAAGTAAGAATGGTCATTATTAATAAAACAAGCAACAACAGATGCTGGCGAGGATGCAGAGAAAAAGGAACGCTTCTACACTGCTGGTGAAAATGCAAACTAGAACAGCCTCTTTGGAAAACAGTGTTGAGATCTGTGAAATAACTAGAAATTGACCTTCCATATGACCCAGCAATTCCCCTATTGGGAATATACCCGGAGGAACTCAAATCATTCTACAGAAAAGATACCTGCACACGTATGTTTCTTGCAGCACTATTCACAACAGCAAAAACTTGGAACCAACCGTGCTGCCCTTCAAAACTGGACTGAATTTTTTTTAAATGTGGTACATATACACCATGGAATATTACACGGCCATAAAGATGGACAAACATATGGACTTTGCAGCAACTTGGATGGATTTAGAATTGATCATACTAGGTGATCTATCACAGAAACAAAGAACAGAGTACTATATGTTCTCACGCATAAACTGACCTTGAACAACTATCATAATAATATAAGAAAGGGATTGGAAGTAGTGGGAAACTGCCAGGGAGTGGGGTGGGATTGGCAGTTGAAGGAAACTTCCCGGAGGGTAGGGGTATACCTTATCACCAAGGGTGCTCGCATAGTGAACATTTGTATACCTAACCCTGAATTGTACCTCACATATTTAAAATAAAAACTTTTTAAAAAAGTAATTCTTTCAAAAGATAACATAAAATCATTCAATAAAATTCCACATCTATAAAGACTCTTAGTAAGCTAAGAATTTAACTTGATAAAAGCAATCTTTCAGTTTCTATGACAGAGAGCATATTTCATGGTAAAACATTCTATTTAATTTCATTCAAGTCAGGAAAAAGCAAAGATTGATATTATCAACACTGTACTGGAGATCCTAACCACTGATATAAGATAAGAAAAAAATGAAGTATGACTTTTGAAAAAAAATAGTCATTATTTATAGATAATATGTGCCACTAATAAGCACTTAGAAAATGTGATGGAACAATGACAAAACAATTAAACACACAAAAATTATGTAAGGCCAAAGATGAACTCTGTTTAGACATGAGAAAATCCTATAAGAAGAAAACTATAAAACTTTTCTCTAAAACAAGAAAGACAACGTGACACATGGATAGATGGATCATGATTTTGGAGAGGAAAACTAAATATTGTGAAGGTGTTCTTTCTTTCAAAAAGTAACCTGTAAACTCTATCAAAGGATATTTAATTTATTTCCAGTATTTTATATGTCTTTGTGAATATCTGATATAATCTACTGCCAGTCCAATCATCTTTTCTTGTAGATAAGTACTTTTCTTTCTTGAAGCACATAAAAAGTCTTCTTCTTCTCTTTCTTTTCTTTTCTTTTTTTTTTGGAGTCAGGGTCTCATTTTGTCACCGAGCCTGTCTAGTAGCACTATCACTGTTCACTGCAACCTGCAACTCCCAGGCTCAAGCAATTCTCCCACCTCAGCCTCCTAAATAACTGGGACTATAGGCATGAGCCACCATGCCTGGCTGATTTTTCTGTTGTTTATTTTTGTAGAGATGAGGCCTTGTAATGTTGCCCAGGTTGATCTCAAGCTCTTGGGCTCAAGTGTTGCGTTTACAAGTATGAGCCACCACACCCAGCCAAAATTTCTTTATCTTTGTAAATTTCGTCAGAATGTGTCCAAGTGTATGCATCTATTTCAATGATCCTGACTGCTTATCTACCTCTAAATTTCTTTTTGTTGTTTTTAATTTTTACTGATCTTCCTTTTTTTTTTGCCTTCTGCAACTCATTTTTTTAAAAATTAGATTATTTACATCTACATTCTGTTTTAACCTTCTAGCTAATAATTTCCACCAGCCTTCTTGTTCTCCATTATGGGAAAACTGACCAAGGTCTAATTCATACATTTAATTTTCCATAACTTGGTGCTCATTCAGTTATAGTCCATCTTAGCTGGGTTTATTTTAAATATATTTCTCTTTCAAATTTTCAGATTGCTTCCTTTGAGCGAGAGTAGAATCTTTGGCAGATTTCAACCTCCCTGGAACAAGTCTCCAGGCAGGATTCAAATCTTGGTTGAATGGTTTTGAGAGCACTCAGAGACCTGGACATGACTTTCCCTGGGGGAAGATCTATAAGGAAGCTTCTTCCAAGGTGAGAGGCTAATATTTGTAGGCCAGTCAGTTCTCATAGCAAGCAAAAACCATCCTCCCTACCTCTCCCCAGAGAAAGTGGCTAAAGGTATATTGCCGACATGTTTGTCTTCCTTTCTATTAGCTCAGTGAAAATTCTTTGAGCCTTGGGATGTGGAGATGAGATGAGTCTTTATTTTCTAGACTAAGGTAACACTTAACCATTTTATATTTGCTAGGCTATGGCAGTAGACGGTGGAAAGGGAAGTCATCAAATTCTTACTTCATCCTAGTAAGAATTTTCCCCATCACATGGCGTTAAGTAGAAAAGTAGAAAAATAAAAGTGGTATGCAATCAGAAAAACAGTAATTATAATGTATTTTTTCTTGTTTTTGTCGAAGTAGATCATACATACTATAAGGTACACAAAATCTTAAGTATGCAGCATGATTAATTTTTTATTTTCATTTTTTGTAGAGACGAGGTCTCACCATGTTTCCTAGGCTGATCTTAAACTCCTGGCTTAAGCAGTCCTCTCACCTCAGCCTTCTAAAATGCTGGGATTAAAGGAGTGAGCCACCGCTTCCTGTTCCGATTAATTTTTCACAAAGTGAGCACAACTGTGCAGTCACCATCCAGGTGAAGAGGCCTTTAAAAGTCCTGGCTAGCCGGGCTCAGTGGCTCAGCCTGTAATCTCGCGCCTTTGGGAGGCTGAGGTGAGTGGATTGCCTGAGCCCGCGGTGTTCGAGACCCGCCTGGGCAGTGAGACCTCATCTCTATAATAAATCAAAAAATCAACCGGGCATGGTAGCGCATGCCTGTAATTCTGGCTACTTGGAAGGCTGAGGCGAAACACACACACACACACACACACACACACACACACAGCCTTCCTTTTGCTCCTAAACAGATAGCTGCAATAATAGAAGGTCATATACGTCCCAGACGGCCTCCCTCACCAATTGTTCACAAGGAAACTCCTTGTGGGCCCCCAAAATCTTTCAGAATGCATATCCCCACTGTGGACAAGCCCTAAAAGCAGAGTTCTGTTGGTTCTCACTCTGACAGCCCTAAAAGCAGAGTTTTGTTGGTTCTCACTCTGACAATGTAAATGAACACTTACCTTCACAGGTCTGGGACATGGACAGGACTAGAAACCGCCCCTCCAACCTCCTTGGGACACATGGATAGTTGACTTCTACTCTATCTTTCCACATGCTTATCTTTTGTGAAATGTAGATGAGCACTTTTCAAAGCCTTCACAAGAATGTAATCTTTTGCCTAGCCTCCACCCTTTTTCTTTCTTTTTTCTCCTTTGACTCCTGCCTGCTTTTTCCTCTTTAAATACTGAACTCCTCAAAATCCATGCTAGACAGGGCACAGTGGCTCGTGCCAGTAATTCCAGCACTTTGGGAGGCAGAGGTGAGAGCATTACCTGAGTTCAGGAGTTCGAGACCAGACTGGGCAACTTAGGGAGACTTCATCTCTACAATTAATCAAAAAATTGACCGGGCGTAGTGGTATGTGCCTATAGTTCCAGCCACTTGGAAGGCTGAGGCGGAGGGATCACCTGAGTCCAGTAGGTCGAGGCTGCGGTGGCTGTGAGCGACCAGCCTGGGCAATTGAGTGAGAGACTCCACCTTCAAAAAAAAAAAAACCTCAAAACTTCTAGCCCAGCCTCTCCCTGAATGCAGCTGAGTAAGTGACCATAACCTTTGCTAAATTGAGTACAAAACTCTCAGCTGAGTTCCACCTGAATTCTGGCCCAGAGTTGTATTATTTTTCTTTGTACATATCATTTTATTTTGATACCATCTGAAACTCAGAAAAAAGTTGCAAAGTACAAAGAACCTTTTCCTAAATCATTTGAGAATAAAATTGCTTACCACATGCCCCATAACTCGGACTACTTTATGAATTCATAACCACAGTACGACGATCAAAATCAGGAAATTAACACTTAAAAATCTCCTTTATAGACAACGGCTTCTGTCCAGAATCACCTATTCAATTTACTTGTGATGTCTCTTTAGTCTCCGTCAGTACTGAACACTCCTTAGTCTTTCCTTGGCTATGTCATAACCTCGATACTTTAAAGAATTACTGGCAAGTATTTTATAGAATATCCTTCAATTTGGATTGGTCTGAGATACTCTCATGAGTTCAGGTATAGTATCCTTGTCAAGAACATTACAGAAGTAATTCTCTGTTCCTTCCATTACAACTAATTGGAGATTTTTTTTTTTTCTTGAGTCAGAGTCTCACTCTGTTTCCCAGGCTGGTGCAAAGTCGCACAATCAGGGATTGTGCCCGCAGCCTCAACCTTCCGGGCTCAGGAGATCCTTCCACCTCAGCCCTCCAAGCAGTGGAACTATGGGCACATGCCAGCACACTCAACTAATTTTTTTTTATTTAATATAGAGACCAGGTCTCACCAACTTGCCAAGTTGCCTAAACTGGCCTTGAACCCCTGGGTTCGGGCGATCCTCTTGCCTTGCCTCCCAAAGTGCCCAGTCCCAACTGGAGAATTTTGGTTAGCTCTATTTCCACCTGACAAATCAGTTGCTCTCTGTCTCTGGGTCAGAGATAAGAGGCAGAGGGCTGGGAAAATGGGTATCTAATCTGATACCATGGAATCAGGGAGTGAGTCAGTGTATTCACTCAAAAACTAGCTCCCCTTCAGGACAATGTACTCAGAATTTATACTCCATAGTCTTTCACACACCCTAGAGGGTAAATTAACAAGGGCCTGACTCAAGACTTCCTCATTCCTTCACCTATCCCTCAGGCTGAATTGGCAAGGCCTACAGGCAGTTTCCTAACCCAAGATATCCTCATCATGCTGACATTTTAGAGTAACTTTTGCGATTTACAACCATGTGGACTTTGAATTTTATAGTTCCTTAAGTGGGGTGGAGGGATGGAAAGCTACATCCATCAAAGGAGCTACCTTGGCTGGGCTTGGTGGCTCAGTCTGTAATCCCAGCACTTGGGGAGACTAAGGCGAGTGAGTTGCCTGAGCTTGTGGGTTTGAGACGAGCCCCAGCAACGTGGCGAGATCTCGTCTCTACAATAAGTCAAAAATTAGCCAGGTGTGCTAGTCCCCACCTGTAATTCCAGCTACTTGGAAGACTGAGGTGGAAGGATTGCCGGAGCCCAGCAGGTCAATGCTGGGATGGCCGGGTGTCTACCACCGCACTGAAGCCTGGGTGATGGAGTGAGACTCCAACTCAAACAAACAAACAAACAAGCAAACAAAAAAGCTACCTTGGTACATTTAGATAAACAGCGTTGAACTAAATAGGAGAAATGTAAGAAACCCCTGCAACCTGAGACTTGGCCTGTAACATTTAACTCTGACCACTTGAATAAGGTGATGTCTGCCAGGTTTCTCTACTTTATGGTGACTCTTTTCCCCTTAATCATGAATACATATTTTGAAAAGTGGTACTTTGAAAACATGTAAAGTTTTTCACCAGACATTCAAATTATTCACTTATTTGTTTATGTTCATATGTTTATATTAATATGTTACAAGCATTGCTTTGTTGTTAAAAAGTCCTGGGCAACACCCTCTGGTCCCATCCCACTGTGGGAGCTTTCCTGTCCTCTCAATAAATCCTATTAAAAAAAAAAACAACAGCCGGGCTAGGTGGCTCAGCCTGTAATTCCGCGCCTTGGGAGGCTGAGGTGAGTGAATTGCCCGAGCCCACGGGTTCGAGACCCGCCTGGCCAACTTGGCAAGACCTCATCTCTACAATAAATCAAAACTTAGCCGGCTGTGGTAGCATGTGCCTGTAGTTCCAGCTACTCGGAAGGCTGAGGCAGAAGGATCACCGGAGCCCAGCAGGTCGAGGCTGCGGTGGCTGGGAGCGACCACTGCACTCCAGTCTGGGCGACAGGGTAAGACTCCAACTCAAAAAAAAACCAAAAACCGGCCACGGTTGCTCAAGCCTGTAATCCCAGCACTTTGGGAGGCAGAGGCGAGAGGATTGCCTGAGCCCAGGGTTCAGGACCAGCTTGGGCAACATGGTGAGACCTCGTCTCTACAATAAATGAAAACATTTGCCGGGCATGGTGGTGTATACCTGTAGTTCCAGCTACTTGGGAGGCTGAGACGGAAGGATCACCTGAGCCCAGCAGGTCGAAGCTGTGGTGGTCATTAGCGTGCTACTAGCCTGAGTGGCAGTGAGACTCTGGCTCAGAATAAAAAGTCCCCATTTTGTAGACACATACACAGGGAAAAGGCCACATAGACCAAGTAGGATTGGAGCACTGTGTCTACACAGCAAGCAAGGCCAACGACAAGGTTGGCCCACAAGCCCCAGAAACAAGGAGGAGCAAATGTGGAAAAAAGAAAGAAAAGTCCCCATTTTGATAAGTGGAAACTTCCTTCAAATTGGTTTCTATGTCCCTTTGACAGTCCTCTATCGGTTTTTGAGTCTTTTCCTTCTCTCTGGCATGATAAAACGTTTCAGGCTCATCTTGTGCTCTCCCTGTACCAAAACCGGAACCAGCTATTTTCATAAGAAGTCCTGGTTCCTTTTAGTGGAGAACAGTGTTGAGGACACTGTTACTGGGCACCTGGTGTGCTCATTACTACTGGGTAACTGCTGTTCCAGGCAAAAATTAGGAAATGCACGGATGTTCTATCTGCATTGATTTCCATGTGTGTCTATGCAGACTGAAGTCCAGGGGTTCACCCCACTACCTCTAACTCCAACCCAACACAAAATGTTCATTCATTTTCTCCCTTTCTATGTCTGTAAGCCCTTTCTCTGACAGTGAGGAACCGGGCACCTGTCCATCATTCTTAATATATTTTGTTACTTGATAGATCCCCTGTTATGTGACCATTCTTCCACTGCCTCTGTTGTATGTTTAGGTTGTTTAAGGAATAGCAAGAAGGTCAGTGCAGCAGGAGTGAGGGGAGCAGGAGGGGAAAGGATGCCCTATTCAATAAATGGTGCTGGGAAAACTGAATGACCATATGCAGAAGACAGAAACTGGACACCTATCTCTCACCCCATCAAAAAGCCAACTCGGAATGGATTAAAAACTTACATGTAAGACTTGAAACTATAAAATTCTAGAAGAAAATCTAGGAAAAACTCTTCTGAATATTGGCCTAGGCAAAAAAAAAAAAATTATGACTAAGACCACAAAAGCAAACACACGGCCGGGCTCAGTGGCTCAGCCTGTAATCCCAGTACTTTGGGAGGCTGAGGCGAGTGGATTGCCTGAGTCCGCAGGTTCAAGACCCGCCTGGGCAACTTGGCGAGACCTCGTCTCTACAATATATCAAAAACTAGCCGGGTGTGGTAGCGCGCACCTGTAGTTTCAGCTACCTGGAAGGTTGAGGTGGAAGGATCGCCGGAGCAAAAGAAATAATCAACAGAGTAAGTAGGGAACCTACAAAATGGGAGAAAATATTCGCAGATTATACATCCAACAAAAGACTACTATCCAGAATCTACAAGGAACTCAAACAAATCAGCAAGAAGAAAACAAATAGTCCCAGTAAAAAGTGGGCAAACAACATGAACAGACATTTCTCAAAAGAAGACATACAGTGGTCAATAAACATATGAAGAAAATGCTTGACATTAATCATCAGGGGAATGTAAATTAAAACCACAGTAGATACCATCTTTGACCAGACAGAATGTCCATTATTCTTTATTTTATTTTATTTTGAGTTGGAGTCTCCCTCCGTCACTCAGGCTAGAGTGCAGTGGCATGCTCAAGGCTACTGCAGCCTTGACCTGCTGAGCCCAGGCAATCCTCCTGCCTCAGCCTTCCAAGTAGCTGGGACTACAGTCCTACGCCACCATGTCTGACTAATTTTGTGATTTATTGTAGAGATGAGGTCTCGCCAAGTTGCCTAGGCTGATCTCGAACCTCTGAACTCAGACAATCCTCTCATCTCTGCCTCTCAAAGTGCTGGAATAACAGGCATAAGCCACCACACCAGATTATTCTTTTCTTTGTTGTGTGTGTGTGTGTGTGTGTGTGTGTGTGTGTGTGTGTGTGTGTGTTTTTAAAAGGTTAGGGTCTCACTATGTTGCCCAGGCTGGTTTTGAAATCCTGGGTTCAAGCAATTCTCCTGTTTCAGTCTCCCAAATTACTGGAATTATAAGTGTGAGCCACCACACCTGGCCTAGAATGGCCATTATTTTAAAAACCAAAAAACAATAGATGTTGACACAGATGCAGTGAAAGGAGAATGCTTATTCACTGTGAGTGGCACAGAATATTATTCAGCCATAGAAAAAGAATGAGATAGTGTATTTTGCAGCATCATGGATGGACTTGGAGGCAATTATCCTAAGTGAAGTAACTCAAGAACAGAAAATCAAAAACCACCCCTTCTCACTTATAAGTGAGCACCAAGTTATGGGCTTGCAAAGACATACAGAGTGATATAACGAACGTTGAAGACTCGGAGGGGGAGGAATGAAAATTACCCATTGGGTACAATGTACCCTAGTTGAGTGACAAGTACACTTAAAGCCCAGACTTCTTCACCACTATACAATTCATCCATGGAAACAAAAACTACATGTACCCCTAAAGTCATTGAAATTTGAAAAAAAAAGGGGTAGAAAGTGAAATCATCATCTTAGCACCAGTATCGTAATATTAAATTATTGTTCTGATTCCATAATACTGTAAAACAAAATAGGTATCATATAAATGTTAGTTAAATTAAACTTAAATGAAGGGTGATTTGTTGTTGTTGTTTGTTTGTTTGTTTTGAGTCAAATTCTCACTCTGTTGCCCAGGCTGTAGTGCAGTGACACGATCATGACTCACCGCAGTTTCAACCTCCTGGGCTCATGCGATCCTTCTAGCTCAGGACCCCGAGCGGCTGTAGAGATGAGGTTTCACTATGTTGTCCAGGCTGGTCTCAAACTCCTGGGCTCAAGCAGTCCTCCTGCCTCGGACTCCCTAAGTGCTAGGATTATAGTCATGAGTCACCGTGCCCTGCCACAAAGGGCGATTTTATACATGAACTTCCTCTTCATTTTTTCACTGTAATTTGTCTTTTGAATTATTTTTGTCTTATTCATCTTTATATGCTTCATAATACATAGCTGGTGCTTCATACATTTTTTTTTTTTTTTGAGTTGGAGTCTCACTCTGTTGCCCAGACTGGAGTGCAGTGGCCGCTCCCGGCCACCGCAGCCTCGACCCGCTGGGCTCTGGCCATCCTTCCGCCTCAGCCTTCTGAGTAGCCAGAATGACAGGCGCGTGCTACCACGCCCGGCTGATTTTTTGATTTATTGTAGAGATGAGGTCTCGCTGCCCAGGTGCATCTCGAACCCGCGGGCTCAGGCAATCCACTCACCTCAGCCTCCAAAAGGCACGGGATTACAGGCTGAGCCACCAAGCCCGGCTAACATTTTTTAATTAGTTAGTATAAATTAAAATTTTTAATTTAAAAACTTAATAAATTTAAATTTGTTTTTAAAAGCACATCTAAATATTTCCATCTTCTAAATAGGTATTCACTGAATTTTTTTCATAAAGAAAATAAGTATTCTTAGTATTTCAGAGGAAATGGGCTTATTTTTATATGTTCTTAAGATTTTCTTTTTTGAGCATTCTATTGTTTTAAATATGCAGCTTAGGTTCTTAAAAATAACATTTCCTTCCCCTAAATACCAATGTATTTATTTTTTCCTATTTGGCAAACATTGATTTGGAGCTTCCAAAGTTTACAATAGAACTAAATTCAACTTACACCATTCCCTGGAATTAAAATGCACACACACTTTACTGCATTTATCTTTTTGGGTCTCTTTTCAGAACTATGTAATATCTTTTTTTTTTTGATTTGGAGTCTCA
>NW_007260523.1:801249-803684 GCF_000164805.1 Carlito syrichta | reverse complement strand
CCCATGGGCTCAGGCAATCCTCTCATCTCAGCCTCCCAAAATGCTGGGATTATAGGCATGACCCACCACGCCCGGCAGTAATATCTTTTTGTAGAGTATAACAACAGGGTCCAGGCGGATGCAATGGCTCATGCTCATATTGCTAGCACTTTGGGAGGCAGGAAGATAGCTTGAGCCCAGGAGTTCAAAACCAGCCTAGGCAACATAGACAGAACTTACCTCTTCAAAAAATAAAAATAACAAAAATGAGTCAGGTGTGGTGGTGCGCACCTGCAGTCCCAGCTACCCAGGATGCTGGGGTAGAAGGACCTGGAGGAGGAGGTGGAGGCTGAAGTGAGCTTTGATTGTGCTACTATACTCCAGCCAGGGCAACAAAGTGAGACCCCAACTCAAAAAAACAAAAAATTGAGCCCAGTTAGGAAGTAGAAACCACTCTAAGACTTAAGAACAAAATGAACAAATGGACTTTAATAGAAGGCATTGGTTCTGTAGGTGATGGAAGAAACGAGACACCTCCACTATCCCCGGTATTAGCAGGAGCTGCTCCCAGACCCTAGAGACTGGGGCACTGCTGGGGGCTGGCACCACAGTTGAGATTGCCCAGTGGATGCTAGGACACCAGGGGAGAGGGACGTCCGTAGGAGCTGCAGCCACAGAGAAGGCACAGTGACCGCTGGAGATATCACCTGAAGTAGAGCGAGAAAGAGAACAAAAACTTTGCTCCTCCCTTCCTCCTGCCTTCCAGTCTTTTCCTAGTGCCTCCCATTTGGAGGACCCTAAACAAGGACAAGGGATCCTGGGAAATGCAGTGCTCTGAGATACAGAACAGAGCAGGGGAATAGAGAGAAATGGAGGTGAGAGCAAACAGCAAATGAGGCACACTGGGTGATGGTGTTTTTTAGTTTTGAGTACTTTCTTATGATTAAGCAGTGATTGGGACTGCTACTGGCTACTCTGAGGAAGGCAAGAAAAAGGACAAAAGAGAAAAAAAGCCAAAAAAGACAACTATGTAGAAAATAAAAGGGAGCTGGGCGTGGTGGCTCACACCCGGAATCCCAGCACTTTGGGAGGTGGAGGTGAGAGGATTGGCCTGAGTCCCGGGGTTCAAGACCAGCCTGGGCAACTTGGCAAGACTTTGTCTCTACAATAAATCAAAAATTAGCGGGGAGTGGTGGTGCACGCCTGTGGTTCCAGCTATTTGGAAGGCTGAGACGGAAGGGTCGCCTGAACCCATCAGGTCAAGGTTGTAGTGATCGAGAGCATGCCACTGCACTCCAGCCTGGGTGACAGATTGAGACGCCTACTCAAAAATAAAAAAGAAAAGAAAAGGGGAAAGAAATTTGTTTGTTTGTTTTGAGTTGGAGTCTCATTCTGTTGCCCAGACTGGAGTGCAGTGGCCGCTCCTGGTCACCACAGCCTCGACCTGCTGGCCTCTGGTGATCCTTCCGTCTCAGCCTTCCGAGTAGCTGGAACTACAGGCACGCGCTACCATGCCCGGCTCATTTTGATTTATTGTAGAGATGAGGTCTCGTCAAGTTGCCCAGGCGGGTCTCGAACCCGCAGGCTCAGGCAATCCACTCACCTCAGCCTCCCAAAGCGCAGGATTACAGGCTGAGCCTCCGAGCCCGGCTCAGAAATTTTTAAAAAGATATTTATTTATTTATTTATTTATTTATTTATTAAGTTAGAGTCTCACTCTGTCGCCCAGGCTGGAGTACGGTGGCATAGTCACAGCCAACCCAGCGTCAGTCTGCTGGGCTCCAGCAATCCTTCCACCTCAGCCTTCCAAGGAGTTGGAACTACAGGCATGCACTACCATGCCTGGCTATTTTTTTTTTTTTAGAGGCGAGGTTTTGTCAAGTTGCCCAGGCTCGGGCAATCCACTTGCCTCGGCCTCCCAAAGTGCTGGGATTACAGGCTGAGTCACCGAGTTTGACCTATCCATTAATTTGTTAAATTAAACCCCTGGGGGGAGGAGTGGCACATAACATCATAAGGGTACTCGATCTCAAACCAGGAGAAGTGGAGACTAAAGGGAGGCCCAAACTTTACCTGTATGAGGGCCACTTATATACCTAACCCTGAACTATTGTACTCCACATCTTTAAAATTAAGATAAAGGGGGAAAAAAACTAAGCCCTTGGGATATCCAAGCCATGTCTGGAGCTATTAAAAAAAAAAAAAGCTGAAGCCGGGCTCGGTGGCTCAGCCTGTAATCCCAGCGCTTTAAGAGGCTGGGGTGAGTGGATTGCCTGAGCCCACGGGTTTGAGACCCGCCTGGGCAGGCGAGACCTCATCTCTGCAATAAATCACAAAATCAGCCAGGCGTGGTAGCGCGTGCCTGTAGTTCCAGCTACTCAGAAGGCTGAGGCGGGAGGATCGCCGGAGCCCAGCAAGTCGAGGCTGTGGTGGCCGGGAGCGACCACTGCACTCCA
>NW_007260523.1:789535-800994 GCF_000164805.1 Carlito syrichta | reverse complement strand
TACAGCAGACACACACACACACACACACACACACACACACACACAGAGTCATGCATGGCTTAACAGTGGGAACATGTTCTGAGAAATATGTTGTTAGGTGATTTCATTATTGTTGTAACATCATAAAATGTGCTTACACAAACCTACATGGTCTAGCCTACTGAATACCTAAACTGTATGATATGGCCTGCTGCTCCTAGGCTACAAACCTGTACAGTATGTTACTGCACTGAATACTGTAGGCAATTGTTACACAATGATAAGTATTTGTGTATTTAAACATAAAAAAGATACAGACCAGGCGTGGTGGCTCAAGTCTGTAATCTCAGCACTTTGGGAAGCAGAGGCGAAAGGATTGCCTGAGCTCAGGGGTTCCAGACCAGCCTGAGATCTAGTCTCTACAGTAAATCAGAAAATATAAGCCAGATGTGGTAGCATGTGCCTGTAGTTTCAGCTACGTGGAAAGCTGAGGCAGAAGGATCGCCTGAGTCCAACTGGTCGAAGCTGCAGTGGCCATGAGCGTGCCACTGCCCTCCAGTCTGGGCGACAGAGTGAGACTCCGACTCAAAAAAAAAAAAAAAAGCTACAATAAAAATATAGTATTATATTCTGATGGAACCATTGTCATATATGTGGTCTGTCCTTGATCAAAATGTATCTATGTGGTAGTGACTACATATGTCTGTATGCGTGTGTATATATAATTTTATACTGAAGCTCACTGGTTATCAAAAAAAAAAAAAAAAGATTCCAATGTGTACAAATAACCTTAGCGTGTTGTAGGTAAGTGCCATAAATACAAACCATCCATAGTGCCTCTCCATTCAAACAACTTTGCCCATCCATATTTTTCATGTCTGATATAGGACATTCTCATTGTTTTTTAATCCACCCATCTCCCCATGTACATCAAAATTATAAAGGCCATACAGTAAGGAAAAAGTGGCAACATATGTTATCTATCTCAAACACTAGTCAAGAGAAATGTGTTAAATGGTCTTACAGACACATTATGAATTAAGAAGCCCTGGAGGCTGGGCGCAATGGCTCAAGCCTATAATCCCAGCACTTTGGGAGGCTGAGGTAAGAGAATTGCCTGAGCCCAAGGATTCAAAACCAGCTGGGGCAACTTGGTGAGACTCCATCTCTACAGTAAATCAAAAAATTAGCCAGGCGTGGTAGCGCACACCTGTAGTTCCAGTTACTTGGAAGGTTGAGGTGAAAGGATCACCTGAGTCCAGCAGGTCGACGCTGTGGTGGCTGTGAGCGTGCCACTGCACTCCAGCCTAGGCAGCAGAATGAGACTTCGACTCAAAAAAAAAAAAAGAAGCCCTGGAACAGATGGAAAATCTTCTCAACATTTTAATGTTGGTATGAGGGCTGACAAAGTACCATTTTGCAGCCTGTCACTTGAACCAGAGTTTTCAAAATGGAGAGAATTCATTTTCTATTGGAGAAATACTTGACATACTACACATGGGAGCTGTCTTTGGATTTAAACTCAAGAGTTAGTTCCTGGAGAAATATCAGCAAATTCTTCCCCAATTCTAAGAATTTTATTTAGTTTCATTAAATCTTTCCTCTGTTCCTAAGGTTTTTTTTTTCCCTCCAGTATGTTAATTTTCCATTATGTTCTACAAATATTTCTAGAATTCGAAATTTCAGTAATGTCTTTTCTCAGTTTTTCATGTAACCTAGATGTGATTGCATTTGTTTAAAACTATATTTCCCACCTTCCAAAAATCTGGATTTACTGGTGTGATTTGTTCACTGAGAATAAGTAATTGCATATTAAACTAATTTCCTTTTTTCATAGAATTGCTAAGTTGATTAATTATAGGAACGCTGTCGATTTAACTTTTTTTCCTTAAGGCATTTGGCACTCATAGAAAATACTCTAGTGAATAAGATGGTTGAAAAGTAGAAGTGATGATAAATATTAGGTAGATTTATATCTGGTTGAAGAATGTGTTCCAACCCATGATTAACGGCTTTGGAGTAAGCTTGGAAAAGAACCTCATGGACCTCCACAAGAATCTATCCAAGACACTTCACTCTTCAACAGATCTCTAAGAATCTGAAGGAATGTCTGCACATTTCAGATGGCATAAAGTCTATTTAGATGACAAAAATCTAGTTTTAAAGTGATTTCAGTAGGCTGAGGTGTTAAGCTAAATTTTTTCAAAAATAAATGTAGTATTTATAAAGTCCCACATATGTCTAAAAATAACTCACACCACCATAAACTATGGAAGACTTAGCCTGATAGGAAACAAGTGAAAAAACTAGGAATATGTAGCTAATATAAGTTTTCGTTAGTTTGTTTTGAGTCAGAGTCTCACTCTATTGCCCAGGCTGGAGTGCAGTGGCACACTCACAGAACCTGCAGCCTTGACCTGCTGGGTTCAGGCATCCTTCAGCCTCAGCCTTCCAAGTAGCTGAAACTACAGACATTTGCTACCATGCCTGGCTAACTTTTTTGCTTGTTTGTTTATTTATTGTAGAGACGAGGTCTTGCCATGTTGCTCAGGCTGAGGTCAGGCAATCCTCTCACCTCCGCCTCCCAAAGTGCTGGGATTACAAGCATGAGCAACCATGCCCAGCTTGTTTGTTTTTTAAGATGAGAGAAAATACAACCATAATAATACCTCTAAAGAATGCACTGGAAAAGAGGCAAAAGAATGTGTTCTTAGTTGTTTTAGAGGTCAATATAAAGATTAATAAATTTATGACAAAATAGGTGGGTTTTGTTGTTGTTGAATATAATTAGACAATATCTAGTAATTATAGCCATCCCAAAATGGAATAGGCTGGTTTGAGTCTAACTACTTCTTTTTCCTGAAAATATTTAAGCAGAAATTGTGTGATCAATTATTGGAGACACTAAAAATTCCAACTGTGTCTTATAAAAAATTGGGTTAGATAACATATGTTTACCCTTCTACCAATCCTAATATTTAACTATTAAGTATCATTAAAGCCATATATGAGCCGGGCTCGGTGGCTCAGCCTGTAATCCCACGCCTTGGGAGGCTGAGGTGAGTGGATTGCCTGAGCCCGCGGGTTCGAGACCCGCCTGGGCAACTTGGTGAGACCTCATCTCTACAATAAATCAAAAAATTAGCCGGGTGTGGTAGCGTGCGCCTGTAGTTCCAGCTACCTGGAAGGCTGAGGCGGAAGGATCGCCTGAGCCCAGCAGGTCAAGGCTGCAGTGGCCATGAGTGTGCCGCTTCCCTCCAGCCTAGGCGACAGAGTGAGATGCCCACTCAAAAAACAAAAAAATAAAATAAAAAATAAAATAAAACTTTTTCTCACATGTAGTGTAATGTATGGCTTGGTCAAGTTAACTGATTTAAAGAGAAAGTCTCCAATGTTATAAGACCTTGCAAGACCAAGATCTGTGAAGAGGAGAAAAGCCATCGTCTGTTGTTTAGGGCTGCTTTTCTCCTCTAGATGTGATTGTCAATTCTGAGAGTGGAAGCAGCAACCACAAGGGTACAACACTTAGCACAGCTGTTGTAGTCTCATGATAAAAGGAGGACAAAAATTGGAGTCCAAAACAAGGAGAAGAGATCCCAGTAAACACTAATCTTTGAATTGAATCCTAAAGAGCAGTAAAACACTAATCTTTGAATGGACTCTTTGAATGGAATCCTGAAGAACTGTAATCTAGAAGTTAAAGAAAATCAGAAAGAGATAAGACCTCACAAATCGGTTGGGCTAGGTGGCTCAGCCTATAACCCCAGCACTTTGGGAGGCCGAGGCGAGCGGATTGCCTGAGCCTGCGGTTTGAAACCAGCTTGGGCAATTTGGCGAGACTTTGTCTCTCCAATAAAAAAAATCAAAAAAGGTAATTTATTGTTTCAAGTAAAGAGTAGATCTGAGATAATTTGTGAGACGATTTAAAAAAACAATAATGGATGGCATAGATTCTTCGAACTTAGAAATTTTTCAAAACAGAGTCTGTTTTTTCTAATCAGTGCTTGGAGTATGTGTCATAATAGCAAGTTGTACTTAAAGGCATTTTAGATAAAAACTAGGTAACTTATCTGGATAATTTACACATAATATGTTTACTTTCTACAAAAGCTTAGCCAATATCTGATTAGTACTTAGATGATAATTAAGTCCGTGTATAAACACAGTAAACACCAAAAGGCAAGTTCCTGTCTTATCTACTAAGAATTCTCTATTCATTTTTACTTGCAACACAAGTGCTCAGTTTGTTCCAGAACAAATCCTTCTGTGTGAAAAAATTCCCTTCTAAAGACTGAAAATTATAATAAGTCATTATAGATGATTTAAAGTGTAGCATTTTATGGTCTGCTTTTTCTCTTCTCAATCTAATTCCTTTCTCTTCTAATGTTATGTTTTGATTTCACTTAAAAAAAGTCTTATTTTACTTGCCCAACTGCCTATCAAGATTTATTTTAATGCTATGGTAATTCAAACTGTAAAGCATAGGTGAAGAAACTAATAGGTCCATGGAACAGAATGGAAAAACCAAAAACAGATTCATGAGTATTTGCTAACTTGGCACATGATGGAAAAAGCTATGTAAATTATTGCGGGAGCCGGGCTCGGTGGCTCAGCCTGTAATCCCGCGCCTTTGGGAGGCTGAGGTGAGTGGATTGCCTGAGCCCGCGGGTTCGAGACCCGCCTGGGCAGTGAGACCTCATCTCTACAATAAATTAAAAAAATCAGCTGAGCGTGGTAGTGCGCGCCTGTAATTCCAGCTACTCGGAAGGCTGAGGCGGAAGGATCGCCAGAGCCCAGCAAGTCGAAGCTGCAGTGACCGGGAGCGGCCACTGCACTCCAGTCTGGGTGACAGAGTGACAATCCAACTCAAAAAAAAAAAAAAAATTAATGCGGGAAATGATGATTACTCATTAAATTGTCTTGAGACAATTGAATAGTTCCTATATTTTAAAAAGCTGCTAGATGTCTACTTCATATCTTATGCAAAAATCATTTCCAGATGGATTTAGGATATCACTATAAAAGGTAAAATCTAAAAACATTTAGAAGAAAATATAGGAGGAAATCTTTATGGCCTTGGAAGGCACTGGTTTTCTTAAACTAGACATAAACACCATAAATCACAATGGAAACTATTGATAAATTAGAATATATAAAAATTTAAAATGTCTATACGATGAAAGACACCATAAACAAAGTTATGATACTAGTGACACTCTCAGAGGAGATATCTGCCACATACATGACTAATAAAGGATTAATATTGAGAATATTTGAAAACAAACCACCCAATAGAAAATTAGGCAAATTAGATGTACAGTCAACTCGTAAAAAAGGAAAGTTGGCCGGGTCAGTTGGTTCACGTCTATAATCCCAGCATTTTGGGAGACCGAGATGAGAGGATTCCCTGAGCCTGCGGGTTCAAGATCAGTCTGGACAACTTGGAGAGACCTCACCTCTACAGTAAATAAAAAATTAGCTGGGTGTGGTGGTGCGTGCCTGTAGTTCCAGCTACTTGGAAGGCTGAGGTGGAAGGATCATCTGAGCCCAGCAGGTTGAGGCTGCAGTGGCCACAAGCATGCCACTGCACTCCAGCCTGAGTGACAGAATGAGACTTCATCTCAAAAAAAATAAGAAGAAGAAAGATGATCAATCTCACAGTACAGTCTGTGCCATAATGACATTTGGATCAATGACGAACTGCAAATACGATGGTGGCTTTATAGGGTTATAATGAAGCTGAAAAATTCCTATTGCCTAGTGATGTCATAGCTGTCCTGACCTCGTAACCATGATAACATGGTAGCACAACACATTCCTCAGTTGTCTGTGGTGATGCTGCCAGTCATACGAAAGTATAGCACACACAATTACCTACAGGATGTAATACTTGATAAAGGTAATAACTATGTTACTGGTTTATGTATGTACTGTATTATACTTTGTATCATTATTATTATTTTATTTTTTTGAGTCAGAGTCTCACTCTGTCGCCCAGGCTGGAGTACAGGGGCACCCTCACGGCCAACGCAGCCTCGAACTGCTGGGCTCAGGCGATCCTTCTGCCTCAGCCTTCCAAGTAGCTGGAACTACAGGCATGCTCCACCACACTTGGCTAATTTTTCTATTTATTGTAGAGACAAGGTCTCATCCAGTTGCCCAGGCTGGTCTCAAACCCCTGAATTCAGGCAATTCTCTCACCTCCGCCCCTCAAAGTGCTGGGATTACAGGCATGAACTACCATGCCCGTCATGTACCATTATTTTAGAGTGTATTTTTTCTACTTATTAAAAGAAAAAGTTGGCTGTACAACAGCATCTGACAGGTCCTTCAGTAGGTATTCCAGAAGATACAGTTACCTAAGAGATGACAGCTTCATGTGTTTTCTTGCCCATAAAGACCTTCCACTGGAACAAGATGTGGAGGTGAAAGACTGATATTAATGCATCTAACCCTGTGTGAAGCCTGGGTTAATGTGTAAATTTGTGTCTTCGATTTTTTTTTAAACAAAAAAGCTTAACAAAAATTTTAAAATAGAGAAAAGTTTATAAAATAAACATAAAAAAAATAGGCCGGACTTGGTAGCTCACGCCTGTAATCCCAGCACCTTGGGAGGTGACGGTGAGAGTATTGTCAGAGCCAGAAGTTCCAGACCAACCTGGGCAACTTGGCAAGACCTAGTCTCTACAATGAAAAAGAAAAAAAGGAAAAAAAGTAGCCAGGTGTGGTGGAGCACACCTGTAGTTCCAGCTATTTGGATGGCTGAGGCGGAAAGATAGTCTGAGCCCAGTAATTCAAGGCTGCAGCAGCCACGCCACTGCCCTTCAGCCTGAACGGTAGAATGAGACATCGATTCAAATACATACATACATAAAATATTTTTAGACAACTGTATAATGTATTTGTGTTTTAGTTGTTATTATAGAGTCAAAAAGCTTAAAAAATTAAAACTTTAGGCCAGGCATGGTGGCTCACACCTATAATCCCAGCATTTTGGGAGGCTGAGGTGAGAGGATTGCATGAGCCTGCGGGTTGGAGACCAGCCTAAGCAAACTGGTGAGACCTCATCTCTACAATTTAAAAAAAAAAAATTAGCTGGGCATGGTGGCGCATGCCTGTAGTTCCAGCTACTTGGAAGGCTGAGGCAGAAGGATCACCAGAGCCCAGCAGGTCGAGGCTGCGGTGGCCGGGAGCGGCCACTGCACTCCAGTCTGGGCGACAGAGTGAGACTCCAACTCAAAAACAAAAAACAAAAACTAAAAGTTTATAATGTAAAAGCTGGGCTCGATGGCTCAGCCTATAATCCCACACCTTTGGGAGGCTGAGGCCAGTGGATTGCCTGAGCCCGCAGGTTCGAGACCCGCCTGGGCAGCGAGACCTCATCTCTACAATAAAATCAAAAAACTAGCCGGGCGTGGTAGCACGCACCTGTAATTCCGGCTACTCGGAAGGCTGAGGCGGAAGGATGGCCGGAGCCCAGCAGGTCGAGGCTGCGGTGGCCGGGAGTGGCCACTGCACTCCAGTCTGGGCGACAGAGTGAGACTCCGACTCAAAAAAAAAAAAAAAAAAGATCGCGTGTATGGTAGGCAGGCGCCTCCCCTTATCTTTTATACTTGTGAATTTATGACGTTAAAGTCCATACATGCCGAGGGCGGTGGCTCACAGTGTAGTCCCAGCACTTTGGGAGGTGAAGGCGGGAAGATTGCTGGAGTCCAGAGGTTCGAGATCAGCCTGGGCAACTCGATGAGACCTTGTCTTTACAATAAATCAAAAAATTAGCCTGTCATGGTAGCATATGCCTATGGTTCCAGCTACTTGGAAGGCTGAGGTAGAAGGATCACCTGAGTCCTGCAGATTGAGGCTGTTGTGGCTGTGAGTGTAACACTGCACTCCAACTTGGGCAACAATAAATACATAAATAATAAAGTCCAGAGTATGTATATATTTTTCTGTTGCTGTAGTTTGAGATGAAGCAGCTGTAAAATTACACTAATCAGCTATTTTAACTAGTTAATTTTATTTATTTATAACTAATTTTTACTCCCAAATCAAACTTATTTTAAATGTAAATTAATCTTTGACATAACCAGAATACTCTTATCACATATAAGAATATTTAATAATTTATTGGTATCATAAATTAGTATTGACATTTCCAATCACCTCATACATTTCTCAGAAAATTTTAATAGTTTGTTTGAATCAGAATCTAAGTACATTTACATGCTGAGATTGGTTGAGATGTCTTTTATATCTCTTTGAATCTACTAGTTCCTCCTTTGTCTCACTTTTCATTTGTTAGTTTGTAGTGTTCTTATTGTTGCAGTTTTTAAATACCCAGTTGTTTGTTTGTTTGTTTTTTGGTTTTTTTTTTGAGTTGGAGTCTCACTCTGTCGCTCAGACTGGAGTGCAGTGGCTGCTCCCGGCCACCGCAGCCTCGACCTGCTGGGCCCCGGCAATCCTTCCGCCTCAGCCTTCCGAGTAGCTGGAGCTACAGGCGCGCGCTACCTCGCCCGGCTGATTTTTTGATTTAATGTAGAGATGAGGTCTTGCTGCCCAGGCAGGTCTCGAACCCGCGGGCTCAGGCAATCCACTCACCTTAGCCTCCCAAAGGTGTGGGATTACAGGCTGAGCCACTGAGCCCGGCTCCCAGTTGTTTTTTAGACTTTTCCACAGTATGGATTTTGCAGCTTGCATCCTTGCGGTATATGTAGGTTAAGATATCCCATTGTCAGGTGTGGTTGCTCATGCCTATAATCCTAGCACTTTGGGAGGCTGAGGTGAGAGAACTGCCTGAGCCCACGGATTCGAGACCAGCCTGGGCAACTTGGCGAGACCTCATCTCTACAATAAATTTTTAAAAAACTAGCTGGGCATGGTGGCACATACCTGTAGTTCCAGCTACTTGGAAGGCTGAGGTGGAAGGATCATCTTGAGCCCAGCAGGTCCAGGCTGCAGTGATTGGGAGCGTGCCACTGCCCTCTAGCCTGGGCGAGAGAGTGATACTCCAACTGAAAAAAAAAAAAGATATCCCATTGTCCTCTGTAGTTCCTGTAAATTCGTAGTTGGATCTAGAAACTCAATCAGATTCAGGCTTGCTTTCTTTTGGCTAGACATCACAGTTGGTTTGTGTTCTTTTACTAGGAGACACATAATGTCTGATTCTCTCTTTTTTGTGATGTTAGCAGCAATTGATGAGCAATGCTTAAACCCATTAATTTATTACAGATTGAAATGTCTTCCTCATTTAGTATCTAGACTACTGTAAAGAGAAACTTCCTGTATTTACTATTTAACTCGTTAATAGTAAGTTTATATAAGAAAGGCAGGATAAGCATATGTGATGTGACTTTCAATACACTGCAGTAATTATCTTTGCTGATTCTCAAACTTTCCTGTCTTTGCCAGTGGGAACCCCTTCAAGTTGGCCTTTGGGTTCTTTTGACACAACTCCTTCCTTGCAGTCTAAGACAAGAGTTTTTAACCCTGTCCTGTTCCATACCTGAAATCACCCTTTTTCCCAAAGATTTCTTGTTCCTTTTGGCAAAAAGTGGTACTTAAATACCATAGTTAGGATGCTGGCAATGATTATGGTTACGAGTTGGTCAATGCATTTAAACCTATTCAGGAGACAGAGCTAAGCTGTTATTTTTAATAAAATATTATATATTCACCAAAATGTAGATATAACACATGCAGAGTTTCAGCTTTGAATATCTCATTTCCCCCAGGTAGCAGATCTTTTCAATCTTGTTTATCATTCCCTTAGTTTTGTATACTTTTTTTTTTTAGTTGGAGTCTCACTCTGTCGCCTAGGCTGGAGGGCAATGGCATGCTCATGGCCACCATCAACTCAACCTTCTGGGCTCAGATGAGCCTTCCGCTTCAGCCTTCCAAGGAGCTGGAACCGCAGGCGCACGCCACCACGTCCGGCTAATTTTTTGATTTACTGTAGAGACGAGGTCTCGCCAAGTTGCCCAGGCTGGTCTTGAACCTCTTGGCTCAGGCAATCCTCTCGCCTCCATCCCCCAAAGTGCTGGAATTACAGGAGTGGGCCACTGCGCCAACTAAATTTTATTTGATTATAGAGATGTGGGGTATAAGTGAGGATTAACTACATAAGTAGGCTGCATGCAGGTGAAGTTTGGGCTTCTGGGTGGCTCTCACTCCCCCTGGCAGTGGACCAGGTACTCTTTGTACACCACAATTTATTTATTCATTTTCCCAAAGATACAAATTTGGGTCATCTCCAGTTTCTTCTCCCATTAAACAAAATAGTGATGAAAGAAAAAGAAAAGAAAAAGAAAAGAAGAAAGAGCAGAAACGACAACAACAAAAATCAGTTACGACTGGGCAAACACACACTAGAATGTCTTATTTGCCATAACTTAGAGGTGGAATTTCAGGGCATAGAGCTAATCTGGCTGTTGTCCCTTCAACTACACTGACACACCCTTGTCAAGGTGACCAAAGGCCTCCATACTGCAGGCTGGATTCTTTTCTGTTCCCAGGACACTTGGTTCCTCAGTGGGATTCGATGTGGCTTTGCCCTCCTGACATTCTGCTCCTGTGCCTGTGGGCGCCACACTCTCCTGCCAGGGCTCACAGCGCCATGGCAGCTCCTTCTGGCTCTGTCTGGCCAGTTCCTCCTAATACTCCCCTCTATCCCACCTCCTAACGTCAGAGTTCCGTGGAAGGCCTTCCTGAGCCCTTTCCTTCCTCATCTCTGTCCCTGCTTTCTCTAGAACTCACCATTTCCACGGCTTGAAATGCCATTTATTTGTTTTAGACCCTAATTTTATTGATCCACGGCTTTCTTCTCTGAACTTCACTTGTATAATTAACTGTTTAGATGACTTGAAGTCACCTGGAACTTAATATATTTAAAGTGGAATTTTTGGCCGAGTGCTGTGGCCCATGACAGTAATCCCAGAAATTTAGAAGGCCAAGGCAATAGGATTCCCTGAGCCCAGGGGTTTGAGACAAGCCTGGACAACTTGGTGAGACCTCATCTCTACAATAAGTAAAAAAATCTGCCAGGTGTGGTGGTGCACGCCTGTGGTTCCAGCTACTTGGAAGACTGAGGCAGAAGAATTGCCTGAGTCCAGCAGGTGGTCAAGACTGTGGTAGCTGTGAGTGCTGGGTGACAGAGTGAGACTCCAACTCAAAAATACATACATACATACATACATACATAAAGTGGATTTTAAAATATTTTGCCATATTACTATTTTACTTTCATCTTCCTCGTCATAATAAATAGTACTATCATTCTCTCAAATACTAAAGCCTGGGACCAACTCCTTCACCACCTGTCTAATCCGTTACTACATCCTGTTGACTTACCCCTTAAATACCCTGCATCTGAAAATGACTCTCCAGTCATGAAGACTGATTGCCACCAATGTAGCGCTAGCTACTATTTTTTTTTTTTTAGTTGGCGTCTCACTCTGTCACTTAGACTGGAGTGCAATGGCCGC
>NW_007260523.1:771220-789441 GCF_000164805.1 Carlito syrichta | reverse complement strand
GCAGCCTCGACCTGCTGGGCTCCAGCGATCCTTCCGCCTCAGCCTTCCAAGTGACTGGAACTACAGGCATGCACTACCGTGCCCAGCTAATTTTTTATTTATTGTAGAGATGAGGTCTCGTCAAGTTGCCCAGGTGGGTCTCGAACCAGTGGGCTCAGGCAATCCACTCACCTCGGCCTCCCAAAGTGCTGGGATTACAGGCTGAGCCACTGAGCCCGGCCGCGCTAGCTATTATTATCTTTCCCCTAAACTTCAGCAATAATTCTGTATCTGATCCTCCCACTTTTATTTTTGTAACCTTCAATCTATTTTTCCTACAGCAGTTGAAACGAAGCTTTCCCTTAAAATCATGCTTCCCTTTCCTTAAACGCTTCCAGCAGTTTCCCAAGCTCTTTACCCTGGTCCACGGGGACCTTTATCTATTATGCTTTCCCCCAAATCCATTAGTTGGTCAGGAAATCAGTTTAGTGGGTAATGATTAGCATTTTAAAGTGAAATAATAGAACAGAATAGAAAATATCATGGGCATTATACATTATAAGGGTAGGGATTTTTGTGTGTAAACAACTTGTCTTATTTGAGCATTGAGTGAGATGTATATATATTTCCTACTGTGAGTCATGGCCAAAACATTTCAAGAAAATCTGCTCTGCGTGTACCACTTACCCCTACAACTTCACTTCATGCCACTCTCCCCAGCTCCAAAGTTATAGTGACACCGGGCTTCTGTCAGCTCTTAGGTAACATGCCAGGGGCTTTGTCCTGTGAGGCTTTGCACGGGTCCTGCCTCTGCCTGCCTCGTCCTCTTACCAGGTTTCCCCCCCAGGCTTCTTCTCCTCTTTCAGGTCTCAAGTGAAAAGTTCCCAGCAGAGAGATCTTTTCTGACCACCCTACGTATCCAGTACCCCTGTTATTTTCTCAGGACCTTGTCTATTTCTTTCAAAACATGAATCACAATTTTAAAAAGATGTTTCCAGTCTGCCTCCTCCCTTAGCGTATAAGCTCCATGACAGGAAGAGCCTTGTCAGTCTTTTCACTGTTTTAACCCAGCATCTTGCAAACTCAACCTCAACCTCGTTTTCGTTTTCTTTTCTTTTCTTTCTTTTTCTTTTTTTTTAAGCCAAAGTCTCACTCTGTTGCCGAAGCTGGAGTGCATGATCAGTGTGCACGATCACAGCTCACCACAGCCTCGACCTCCCAGGCTCAGGCATTCCTTCCACCTCAGCCACCTGAGCCGTTCACTGAACTACAGGCACGCACCACTGCTCCTGGCTAATTTTTTGTGGAGATGAGGTCTCACTATGTTGCCTAGGCTGGCAACCCCATTTTCATTAACAATTGTGAATAAGACCCGCGTCACATTCCCAGATGTGCCAAAGTGAATAATTTATCACTCTTTATAAAATATTCATCAACCTTGACAGGAAATGCATATTGTAGTAAAAGAGGAGGATTTCCTTGAAAAATTCCTGTCTGACTCAATGTATCTTATTACTTTGCTTCCTTAATTGGAGGATGTTTGATGGTGACTTCCGAAATGCCATGAATGCCTTGTTGAAAATTCCATCTAAATTTTCAGCCTGGCCACACAGCACTGATCAAAAGTTCAGTCTTGAGGAAATGAAGCAATCCCTCCTTTCCTTGGCTTAGAGTCCACCTGAACAGCCACCAAGGGTCTCTTTATTTGGCTGGGTGGGTTCAGCTTTATGAATGAATAGCCCTTTTACAACAAACAATAGCATACAGCTGGGCCACTAACTAGTTGGGAGGTGTTAATCTTCTTACAGGTGATTATTTCTAGGAGTATAACAACTATTAGAATGTTTAGATTCCTACTGTTTCTTAGAAATTTAACCCACAAACTTAAAATGTTTTATAAACTTTTCAAAGATTCTATAGTTTTTTGGCACAAACTTTTTTGTTTTTTTTTTTAGTTGGAGTCTCACTCTGTCACCCAGACTGGAGTGCAGTGGCATACTCACCACCACCCCAGCGTTGACCTGCTGGGCTCCAGTGATCCTTCCACCTCAGTCCTCCAAGTAGCCAGAACTACAGGAACGTGCTACCATGCTCAGCTAATTTTTTGATTTATTGTAGAAACAAGGTCTCGCCAAGTTGCCAGGGCTGGTCTCAAACTCGCGGGCTCAGGCAATCCACTCGCCTCGGCCTCCCAAAGTACCAGGAATACCTGCTGAGCCACTGAGCCTGAGTGCTGCAAACTTTTTCATTTCAAAAAATCATAGTTTCATATAGAAATTCTGAGTTATAAGCATTTTTATTGAAATTATTAGGAACACATAGTTTAGAATCTAAGAGCCTGGTCAGGTGTGGTGGCTCACACCTATAATCTCAGCACTTTGGGAGCCAGAGGCAAGAGGATTACCTGAGCCCTCAGGTTCAAGACCAGCCTGGGCAATATGGTGAGACCTCATCTCTACAATAAATCAAAAAATTAGCTGGGCGTGGTGGCGCACATCTGTAGTTCCAGTTACTTGGAAGGCTAAGGTGGAAGGATTGCCTAAACCCAGCAAGTCGAGGCTGTAGTGGCCATGAGCAGCGTGCTACTGTACTCCTGCCTGGGCAACAAAGTGAGACTCCCACTCAAAAAAAAAAAAACAAATAATCTAGGAGCCTGATTTTATTCATAAGTTTAATTATCTTTCAATGCTTAAAAATACAGGGGACTGATACATTGATCAAATGTGTAGTTTACCATTAATACCTTTAACTCTCCAGCTGAAGAGACATGTGAAACTTACAAAGAGGCAATGATTTGACTTTCAAGTGTTTACTTCAAGAAGTTAGACATCAGACTTTGAGCAGGGGTTAACCAACAGTCTATTTCTAATAGCTTGCTGACAAAGGCAACTCTATTCTATGACTTTTTTAAAAACCAGTTAGTTACTGTAACTTCATGGTGGAGATTTAAAAAAGCAAGTTTTGCCTCAATGTCCTTAGAAACCACGGAGTCAAACCAAAAGTCAACTTTAGAATGAGAAAAATAACTTTTAAACTTGCTCTTTCTACAAAATTACAGTTATACATAGACGGAGGCTTTGCCTCACATCTCCTTGTGAACTGGAACATTTCATACTGAGTAAGCGTGCACTGAATTTAGCCTGTACCTGGAAAATGCCACAGCTATTCTCCATTGTTCGACTGCATTTATTTTTTTGGTTAAAAAGAGCTTCCAAAGAGCATTTGTTCTCCCTATCTCTCTTAAGCGGTGGACATTTGCTCATAACCATACTGCTGTGCATGGGGGCATTTAGGTTGAGCTCCAAATGCTAAATAGGCATGATTAAACTTATTTCATACCATTTGACAATACTATCCATGGCTGGGCTCAGTGGCTCAGCCTGTAATCCCAGCACTTTGGGAGGCCGAGGCGAGTGGATTGCCTGAGCCCGCGGGTTCAAGACCAGCCCAAGCAACTTGGCGAGAACTTGTCTCTACAATAAATAAATAAATAATTATGTCTTTAATAAATAAATACATAATTAGCTGGATGAGGTAGCACACACCTGTAATTCCGGCAACTTGAAAGGCTGAGGCAGAAGGATCGCCGGAACCCAGCAGGTTGACGCTGGGGTGGCTGTGAGCGTGCCACTGCACCCTAGCCTGGGTAACAGAGTGAGACTCCAACTCAAAAATAAAAATAAAAAAAGAAAATACTATCCATATCTACTATCCGTGTCTTTAATTCATGCCAGACCATGTTTAGGCAAGATTTCCAGGCAAACTGATTTAATGTTTAAAACCTGCTAAGACCTTGGATTAAAACAAAACAAAACAAAACAAAACAAAAACAGCAACTCTTCATCTTTTAAATGTAATCTTGCTATCATTTAGATACCGAACTCTTGTTTTGGATGGGACTCTTCATTGAAGGCCTGAACTGCTTCAGGAGCCTCAGTTGCTCTTCTATTTCTCTTCTGGTGATAAGAAAATACATATCTTGGCCAGGCGTGGTGACTCACGCCATAATCCCAGCACTTTGGGAGACTGAGGAGAGAGGATTGCCTAAGCCCACAGGTTCGAGACCAGCCTAGGCAACTTGGCAAGACCTCATCTCTACAATAAAAAAAAAATTAGCTGGATATTGTGGCACGTGCCTATAGTTCCTGCTACTTGGAAGGCTGAGGCAGAAGGATCGCCTGAGCCCAGCAGGTCGAGGCTGCAGTGGCCATGAGCATGCCCCTGCACTCCAGTTTAGGGGAAAAAAAAAAAGGAAGAAGAAAATGTATCTCTTGAACCAACATGGAGGGAGGCCTGTCTTAGCTCTCTCATAAGGTTCACATGTCTAATATCAGATCGCAATGACATCAGGCAAACGTAGCCTCCAAGGATAGGTTTCCTAATTAGTAACATATTAGTTTGACATTTTCATTTGCAGTATCTAATTACATAATTTAATTTTTTTTAAGTTACAGATGTAAAATATGAATGAGGAAAGGTGTTTCTGTGAGAACTAAGTTGAATGCCTCAAAAACATTCAATTGGTCAAATTGGATGTGGATAAAACAATGATAAACATAATTGGCATGAAAAGTTCTGAGGAGCAAGCACAGTGGAGTAGTCACCTAGACACAAGAGTTAATGCTGTGGGCATCAGGTCACTCAGATAGGTGGAGGTCATTAAGAGAGAGTATACTTGGCCCGCCTGTGATCCCAGAACTTTGGGAGGCTGAGGCGAGTGGATTGCCTGAGCCCAAGGGTTCAAGACCAGTCTGGGCAACTTGGTGAGACCTCATCTCCACAATAAATCAAAAATAAGGCTGGGCTCAGTGGCTCAGCCTGTAATCCCGCGCCTTTGGGAGGCTGAGGTGAGTGGATTGCCTGAGCCTGCGGGTTCGAGACCCGCCTGGGCAGCGAGACCTCATCTCTACAATAAATCAAAAAATCAGCCGGGCGTGGTAGCGTACGCCTGTAATTCTGGCTACTCGGAAGGCTGAGGCGGAAGGATCGCTGGGGCCCAGCAGGCGAGGCTGTGGTGGCCGGAAGTGGCCACTGCACTCTAGTCTGGGCGACAGAGTGAGACTCCAACTCAAAAAAATAAATAAATAAATAAGCCGGTCGTGGTAGTGCGCACCTGTAGTTCCAGTTACTTGGAAGGCCGAGGCGGAAGGATCACCAGAGCCCAGCAGGTTGACACTGGGTTGGCCATGAGTGTGCCACTGCACTCCAGCCTGGGCAATAGAGTGAGACTCCCAACTCAAAAAAAGAGAGAATATATTTTAATGTTGACTTAAGTCATTTTTATCATATTCCTTTTTATTTATTTTATTTATTTACTTTTATTTTTTGTAGAGACAACGTCCTAGTATGTTGCCCAGGCTGGTTCTGAATCCCTGGCCTCGAGTGATCCTCCCACCTCAGCTTCCCAAAGTACTGAAATTATGGGTATGAGATACCATACTTGGCCTGCTATTCCTTATTTTAAAAGTATATTATAGATGTGATAAAGTGTGCCAAAGAAATGCAATTGAACAAGTGAAATGAGAGATTGATGAATAACTTGACAATAAGACAATAAATATTCCAAAGAAAATGCCATATCACTTTATACTTATAAACAATTTCTGGATATTTAAGCAGTCTATTAAAACAAGTTTATTTAAAGGCTATTGAGTTAAAGCAAGTTAATTTTTTTTTGAGTTAGAGCCTCACTCTGTCGCCCAGGCTGGAGGACAGTGGCACACTCATAGCCACCCCAGCGTTGACCTGCTGGGCTCCAGTGATCTCTCTGCCTCAGCCTTCCAAGTAGCCAGAACTACAGGCACACACTACCACAGCTGGCTAATTTTTTATTTATTGTAGAGATGGGATCTCGCCATGCCATGGACAGGTCTCGAACCCACGGGCTCAGGCAATCTACTTGCCTTGGCCTCCCAAAGTGCTGGGATTATAGGTTGAGGCACCAAGCCCAGCCTTTTTTTTTTTTTTTTTTTAAGTTGGAGTCTCACTCTGTCGCCCAGGCTGGAGTACAGTGGCATGCTCAAGACCACCATAGCTTCACTCTGCTAAGTTCAGGCAATTCTTCCATCTCAACCTTCCAAGTAGCTAGAGCTACAGGCGTACATCACCCCCTCCAGCTAATTTTTAAAAAAATTTATTATAGAGGTGAGGTCTCACTATGTTGCCCAGGCTGTTCCCAAACTCCAGAGTTCAAGCAATCCTGCTGCCTTGGCCTCCCAAAATGCTAGATTACAGGCATGAGTCACTGTGATCAGCCAAAGTAGGTTAATTTTATGGTATGTAAACTATCTCAATAAAGTTGTAAAAGCAAAAAAAGCTTTTGGGTAGCTTGCAGGAGCAGAGGTAGGACTGGCTTGAGGCTGCATTTCCAGGAACAACACTGAAGACCACGGTGCAGCTGCAGTTGCTGAGGCGCCCACCGCCGCTGGCTGTGTTCTCCCCACCCAGGTGGACATACCACCAGTTGTGCTGCCCAGGGCTGATTTACAGCCCCGGACTGCTGGCCAACACCAAAACTACCTCCTGGGTGAGGACTCGATCTTTCTGAAATACAAGAGGAGAACCCCCCAGAAATTGAATTATCTTTTGAAGGACAAGCCCCTTGTAGTATATTTGGATTTGTTTCTCCAGATGAAACAGTCAAGCAAAGTTTTTATCTGAAGTTTTGAGAAAGCTGCATCACGATTTGCGGGAGAAATGCCCCGAGTGGTGGCAAACAGGTGACTGGTCCTTCCACCACGACAACACACCTGCCTACACAGTGCTGAGTGCGCAGCAGTTTTTGACCCCAAAGGGCATGACGCCATGCCCCACCCTCCCTATTCATCTGATCTCACCCTCGGTGGCTTTTTGGTTTCCCTGAATGAAAAAAGTTCTCAAAGGGAGGCATTTTGTCAATGTGAAAGAGGTGAGACCAAAAAAAAGGCAGAAGCACTAAAAGCCGTCAAAACTGACGAATTCAAAATTTGTTTTGAGCGGTGAGAAAAGCGTCTTGATAGGTGCATTGCATCTAACGGAGAATCCTTTGAAGGTGACTGAAGTTGAAATACGTAGGAATAACAACACAATTTTTAAATAAATAAATTCCAAGTTCTTTTGAGTCCCCCCTCATAAAGTCTCACATACCTATGCTCTAGTTGCAAACGACCCAAGGGAATTGAGTTTTCTAAGTTTCTGTCTTGGAGAAACAGAAGTCCTAAGGCCAAAGATTCCCTAGAAATAGCAGGAGTGATCAAAAGATGCCAGGCAGCCTGAAAACATAAGAAATGTTTATATCAACCGCTTCCAGTTTTCAGTGGACTTACCTGTGTTCAGTCAAATTCGCCTAATCCAGGTTTTATGATCACAGACCTCCAGAATTCCACATTCAACGTGTGGCTTATCAAATCTCTGATTTCTCCAAAAGAAATAATTAAGACCAGTGGTAGGCCAGGCACGGCGGCTCATGGCTGTAATCCCAGCACTTTGGGAGGCCAAGGTGGAGGATGGCTTGAGACCAGGAGATCAAAACCAACTTGGGCAGCATAGTGAGACCTTGTCTCTACAAAAAAAAAACAAACAATTAGCCAGGCATGGTGGCACATGCCTGTAGTCCTAGCTACTCAGGAGATGGAAAGATCTCCTGAGCCCAGAAGGTTAAGGCTATGATGAGCCATGATTGTGCCACTGCATTCCAGCCTGGAGGACAGAGGTAGTGTATATAACAGTATGTAACAGACCAGGCACAGTGGCTCATGCCTATAATCCTAGCACTTTGGAAGGCCAAGGTGAGATGATTGCCTGAGCCCATGGGTTTGAGACCAGCCTGGACAATTTGGCAAGACCTCGTCTTTATAATAAATCAAAAAATTAGCTGAGTAGGGTGTCACGTGCCTGTGGTTCCAGCTACTTGGAAGGCTGAGGAGGAAAGATCACCTGAGCTCAGCAGGTTGAGGCTGCGGTAGCCATGAGCATGACACCGCACTCCAGCTTGGGCGGCAGAGTGAGATTCCAACTAAAAAATAAAAATAAAAAAAACATAATACATATTTAAGGATTCAACCAATCAGGGATGGGAACCCGTGGATCCTGAGGGCAGACCATACTACACTGTTTTATGTAAGGAGCTTGAGCATCCATGGATTTTGGTATCCAGCGGGGTCCTGGAACCAATTCCCCATGAATATGAACGGTTGGCAGTATTGGGGGCAGCCTTTCTGGATTCAAATCTCAGTTTTGCTATTTATTAGATGTGTAACCTTAGGCAATTTACATAACCTCTCAGTTTTTTCAACTATAAACTGGGATAATAATGACAATCTACCTCATGCCAGTGTTGTGGGTTTTCAGTCGATATATGTAGAACTCTTAAAGCAGTGCTTGGAGGCCGGGTGAGGTGGCTCATGCCTGTAATCCCAGCACTTTGGAAGGCCGAGGCAGGAGACTCACTTCAGTCCAGGAATTCAAGACCATCCTGGGCAACATAGCAGGACCACATCTCTACAAAAGTCACAAAATTAGCCAGCCACAATCCCAGCTACTTGAAAGGCTGAGGCAGAAGGATTTCCTGAGCCTAGGAGGTCAAGGCTGCCGTGAGTCATGATTTCACCACTGCACTCCAGCCTGGAAGACAGAGTGAGATTCCGACTCTAAACAAAAACCACAAAAAAGTGCTTAAATGAACACGGGTGACTAAGCAACATAATGAAGCAGGGGTGTACTAAGCCTATGAACTATATGATATGTACAAAGTTTATAGCTGGAAGTTCAGAGGTGAAAGAGACATGACCCTTGTATCTGATGAATTGGAAACAAAGTGTGGGTGAGGAACACATAAGTAACTGTGATACAAGCAGACGGCAGTAAGTGTACAATATTGGTACACACAAAACATGATGGGACTCTCAAGGATGGGGAGTTTTTTTCTGCAGGAACCTTGTGAGACACTTTGGAGTACGTCAGGGTTGAGCTATCCTTGAAGAGTGTAAAGTTGATAGGCAGATACTGCGTCGGAGGAAGAGGAGGAGGCCATTCCAAACAGGAATGGAGCAGTTTCAAAAAAAAGCCCAGAGGTAAGAAATGATGCGAAAGGAGCCACAGGTGTTTGCGTGGGATATGGAAAAGTTAGCAAGAGACAGGCTAGACAAGGAAGTGCGGGCCGAATCAGGGAGTGCTTTAAATGTGGGCAGGGGAGAGGCACCTGGTCACCCATGCAACGAAATCTTCCATCATTTTTACTGGAGAGTCCCAAGCCATCCTGAACTCTTCCACCCCACACCATTCCGTTTCTTACTAGCGCATTAGTTGCCTTCAGATTCTAAGCTCTTGGAAAGAGTAACTTTTCTTTTTTTTTTTTTTGAGTTGGAGTCTCACGCGGTCACCCAGACTGGAGTGCAGCCTCGACCCGCTGGGCTCCGGCAATCCTTCCGCCTCAGCCTTTCAAGTAGCTGGAATTACAGGCACGCACTACCACGCCCGGCTGATTTTTTTATTTTATTGTAGAGATGAGGTCTCGCTGCCCAGGCGGGTCTCGAACCTGCGGGCTCAGGCAATCCACTCACCTCAGCCTCCCAAAGGCGCGGGATTACAGGTTGGGCCACCGAGCCCGGCTGGAAAGAGTAACTTTTCAAGTCGGCAAGATAAAAGGAATTAAATTTTAAGACACATTGGAACCCGCTGTGCATGGCCTTGACTGGGGTTTTATAATTCCCCATAACTAGATTCTTTCCTGAGCTATCAAAAGGTGGTTGTTATGATCTCACCAAGCAAAAGCCAATGAAAACTCTTCAGTGATTCATGCGTTTCAGCATTTATGAGGCAAGGCCATGACTGCTCTTCTCATTCTCCTCCCTGCCAGCACATTTTTTTCCTCTCACACTCTCTGAGATCAAAGAGAATGGTATAGAGAAACTATGTTTAAGTCACACAGTTCCTTATCTAAAAGGAAGCTGGTTTCCCCTTTCCTTAGCATTAAGCATGTGCCCTCCAGCAACAAATCTATAGGGGAAAAAAAGGATGGTGAGTGATTTCCTTGGGCAGCATTTGTTCACAAATGTTCCCTTGGGACCTGAGTCCTTCTGGTAGCCGGCATCTGGCAGGAGTCCCAGGTCAATTAGGGGCTCCAGCACCTCGCACCCAGAAGTAATTCCTTTGCATGGTGAGCCTTCCAGACCTGCGGCCAAGGAATTGACTTAGGAAATCTGTCTACCAGCAAAACATCCTTATGACTTGGACTATTAAAACAATGAACCAGGTGCAGTGGCTCACGCCTATAATCCCAGCACTTTGGGAGGCCAAGGTGAGAGGATTGCCTGAGCCCGTGGGTTTGAGACCAACCTGGGCAACTTGGTGAGACCTCATCTCTACAATAAATTAAAAAATTAGTTGGGCATGGTGGTGTATGCCTGTAGTCCCAGCTGCTTGGAAGGCTGAGGCGGAAGGATCACCTGAGCCCAGCAAGTCGAGGCTGTGGTGGCCATGAACAGCGTGCAACTGCACTCTAGCCTGGGCTACAGAGTGAAACTCCAACTCAAAAATAAAAAAAAGAATAATAAAACATATGAGATGAATCTCAGCTAAAGAATACTCCAGGCCAAATGTGGTGGCACACCATTGTAATCCCAGCACTTTGGAAGGCCAAAGTGGGAGGATGGCTTGAGATCAGAAATTTGAGACCAGCCTGGACAACATGGAGAGACACCAAAGTGCTGGGATTATACGTGTGAGCCACTGCAAGCGGCCTAAAATAATTTTTTTTTAAAGAAGAGAAAAAAAGAATATTCCAAAATAAATAGGATTTGGAATTCTTAGTGATAGGGAACAAACATACTGTTGTTGAAATCTTGGTATGACCCTGCATAAGTTCATGCTCCCTAAATTAGGTTCTATGATGCAAAACCAAAATAGGAAACTCACTTGTTCTACAAAATGCCTGATTGCTTTATTTGTATATAAAATATAAAGTATTGGTTATTTTTTTAAACATAGGGATTAGCCGGGCTCGGTGGCTCAGCCTGTAATTCCGCGCCTTTGGGAGGCTGAGGTGAGTGGATTGCCTGAGCCCGAGGGTTTGAGACCCGCCTGGGCAACTTGGCGAGACCTCATCTCTACAATAAATCAAAAAATTAGCCAGGCGTGGTAGCGTGCGCCTGTAATTCCGGCTACTTGGAAGGCTGAGGCAGAAGGATCGCCGGAGCCCAGCAGGTCGAGGCTGCGGTGGCCAGGAGCGGCCACTGCACTCCAATCTGGACAACAGAGTGAGACTCCAACTCAAAAAAATAAATAAAATAAAATAAAATGAAATAAAATAAAATAAAATATATTATTGGAGCCAGGTGGGATGGCTCAAGCCTATAATCCCAGCACTTTAAGAGGCCGAGGTAAGAGGACTGCCTGAGCCCATGGGTTCGAGACCCGCCTGGGCAACATGGTAAGACCTTGCCTCTACAATAAATCAAAAAATTAGCTGGGCGTGGTAGCGCACGCCTGTAGTTTGGGCTACTTGGAAGGTTGTGGCAGAAGGATCACCAGAGCCCAAGACTGTGGTGGCCAGGAGCGTGCCACCATACTGCAGCTTGGGCGACACAGTGAGATTCCAACTCAAAAAATAAATAAATAAATAAATAAATAATTAAAATGTATTATTATTATTTATAGATACATATTTCTTTATTTATTGTAGAGCCGAGGTTGCCTAGGCTGATCTTGAACTCCTGGGCTCAAGCAATCCTCCCACCTCAGCCTCCCAAACTGCTGGGATTACAGGCTCGGGCCACTGTACCCTGCTTAAAGTTTATTATTCTTTTTTAATATGCAGGGTTGCTGAATTTCTAGTCCAACTGTGAGGTGAGTGAGCTGAGTTGTGCAATTGCCTGAAATAGCACTGTTGTCTGTATGGCACAGCCTGTGATTTCTGGTGTGTGTGAGCCCCATGTGCTGTGGGGAAGGCAGTCAGGGAAGTGAGGATTTGGTGCTGAGGCCAAGCTCAAGAGCAGGTCACAGAAACTAAGCACAGCTGTGTGCCAGCCACGGCTTTGGCCTTCCACATATATTATCTCGCTTAATTATCACAACCCCCCAGTGATGGAAGTTCTGTCCTCATTCCCACTCCCAGATGGCAAAAATGAAGTTCAGAAGAGCAAATGAATTTCCCCAGGCGGCAGGTATAGAAAGAGGTTAGACTGGGCGCTGTGTCTCTACGGTCAGTCTCCAGAGCCTGAGGACTGACCACTAGCCTGGACTCGCCTCTATGATTCTTTCCTCTGAAGCGTCCTGAGGGATGCTTCTTAGTGAAGTGACAGAAGACTTACACCTCCTGAAGTGCCCTCTGAAAAGGCTTCTCTCTGGGAATTCCACAGACTTAAGGTTTAGCATCAAGAACAGAAGAGCTTGTCCAAGCTTCCCCCCAGGAAACATTTCATTTCCTCTAGGTTAATGACCCTCTTTTCTTTTCAGACGGTTCGATGGGTTTCAAAACGTAGACAAAGAGCTACTATTTGGTTCTTTAAAATATACTTTTTTCTGAGTATGAAAGAAATACATGCAAATTGAAAAAACATGGAAATACATAAAGAAGCACATAAAAATCCCCCAAACTCCTGAGACAATAACTGTTTCTTTTAGCATGATGCAGCTTCATATTGTGATTTTTTTCATATATGGTTATGTGGTGAACACTTCCCATAATTCTCTTTTTTTTTTTTTTTGAGTTGGAGTATCACTGTTGTCCAGCAGTAACACACTCACAGCCACCAGGCGATCCTTCTGCATCAGGCTTCCAAGTAGCTGGAACTACAGGCGCGCACCACCACACCTGGCTAATTTTTTGATTTATTGTAGAGACGAGATCTCGCCAAGTTGCCCAAGCTGGTCTCAAACCCTAGGCTCAGGCAATCTCTTGCCTCTGCCTTCCAAAGTGCTGGGATTACAGGCTTGAGCCACCGCGCCCAGCCTCTTATAATTCTTTAGTGCAACAACTGTGTATACCTTGATCAATATTATATTTCCAGTACCTGGCATTTAAGAATTAGTACCTAATTAGTAATATCTAATTATTTGATTTAAGAAATATTTGTTGCCTGAATGACTGACATGATATGTTCTTCCAAAACTTCTGGAAAGACCGCATAAGTATAAACCTGTGAAATAAAATGTAACTGTGAAATCACATTAAGATAGTCCATTACTGGCCAGGCACGGTGGCTCAGCCTGTAATCCCAGCACTTTGGGAGACCCAGACGAGAGAACTGTCCGAGCCCTGGGAGTTCGAGACCAGCCTGAGCAACTTGGTAAGATCTCATCTCTACAATAAATCACACACACACACACACACACATGCACGCACACATACACACACACACACACACACACACACACACACACGATAGTCCATTACTTATTTTCAGAAGTTTCACTATGGTAAAAGACAAAGTAGTGTAAGGGAAAGAGCTCTGGGGCAGGAGTCAGGCGGGCAGGCCCCAGCCCAGCTCAGTCGTTCATTCCACACATAACAATGCATAGTCCATTTTACTTCTTTTTTAAAAGTAGAAATGAGGTCTTGCTATGTTGCCCAGGCTGGTCTCAAACTCCTGAGCTCAAGTGATCCTCTCACCTTGGTCTCCCAAAGTGCTGGGATTACAGGCATGAGCCACCCCCTGGCCCATTGTACTTCTAAACACTGTGACTTCCTCACTTGTGTTGTGAAGGGGTTGACTGGACTGCTTGCTAAGATTTCCTTCTATTTTTACACTATATCCTTTTCTGGTTTTTTGGTTTTTTTTTTGAGTTGGAGTCTCACTCTGTCGCCCAGACTGGAGTGCAGTGGCTGCTCCCAGCCACCGCAGCCTCGACCTGCTGGGCTCCAGTGATCCTTCTGCCTCAGCCTTCCGAGTAGCCGGAATTGCAGGCACGTGCTACCACGCCCGGCTGATTTTTTGATTTATTGTAGAGATGAGGTCTTGCCAAGTTGCCCAGGCGGGTCTCGAACCCGCGGGCTCAGGCAATCCGCTCACCTCGGCCTCCCAAAGCGTGGGATTACAGGCTGAGCCACCGAGCCCGGTTTATATCCTTTTCTGAAAAGGTGTTACTATTTTTAAAAAGATGCAGAAATAGGCTGGGCTCCTGCCTGTAATCCCAGCACTTTAGGAGGCCAAGGCTGGAGGATTGCATGAGTTTAGGTGTTCAAGACCAGCTGGACCAACATAGCAAGACTTTGTCTCTACTAAAAAAAAAAAAAAAAAAAAAAAATCAGGAAATCAGCCAGGTGTGATGACGTTCACCTGTGATCCCAGCTCCTTGGGAGGCTGAGGCTGGAGGATTGCTTGAGCCCAGGAGTTGAAGGCCGTGGTGAGCTGTGATTGTGTCACTGCCCTCCAGCCTAGGTGACAGAAAACCTGACCCCCCCCCCCAAAAACGCAGAAATAGCATGTAAGTATATTCTGTTTTAAATCTTCAAGGAATACAGAATTATATGGGGTAAAACATGAAATTCTTCTTTCATAACCATCCCACTTCCCAATATTCCTGTCCTCCCCAAAGATTATAACTGGTACAGTTTGATGTCTGTGTTCTTCTATCCTTTTTCTGTGCTTGCATATATGTCCAAATACAATGGGTAATTTTTAAAAATGGGGTCATGCCACATACATTATTCAGAGAATTGCATCTCTACGCCCCTTCTTCCACCCTTTCTCTAGAATGGACCTTTGGGGCTCTTTTCAAGTCACTGCTTCTAGATTTTGATCATATGAATGTATCATCGGTTACTTAGCCATTCTGCTACTGATAGGCATAGGTTGTTTTTAGTTTTACACTATAATAAACAACGCTACAATAAATACCCTTGTGTGGCATAGTGTGGCAGTTAAGAGCTTGAACTTTGGGATTAGGCTTCCTGATTGGAATTCTGTGCCTCAGTTTCCTCATCAATAAAATGGGAATTGCCAGACAGTTTTTAGAATTAAATGAGTCCACATACGTAAAGTCCCTGACCCATAGTGCTAAATGCTATTATCATTATCTAGCACTTTTTTTTTTAAGTCAGAGTCTCACTCTCGCCCAGACTGGAGGGCAGTGGCACTCCCAGATACCCCAGCGTCGACTTGCTGGGCTCAGGCGATGATCCGTCCGCCTCAACCTTCAAAGTAGCTGAAACTACAGGCATGCGCTACTGCGCCCCACTAATTTTTTGATATATTGTAGAGATCAGGTCTCACCAAGTTGCCCAGGCGGGTCTCGAACCCCCGGGCTCAGGCAAACCTCTCACCTCGGCCTCCCAAAGTGCTGGGATGACAGGCTTGAGCCACTAATTACCCAGCCTAGTAATTATTATAAATAACATCTCTGTGCACTTATGCAAGTATTTCTGGGAATTTATTTCTAGAGATGGAATTGCTGGGTTGAAGTTATGCACACATTTTGAAAGTTTTGCTAAATCCCCTTCCAAAAAGGTTTTAACAATTTCTGCTTCCATCAACAGTGGTTGAGTGTGTTTGTTGGCTTGTACTCTCAATATCCCAGTTATTATAAATTTTAAGTGTTTTCACTATTATTACATATCTATATACTTTTCAAATTGTAGACTAATTAGCTAATGTCATTCTTAGAATCCTTTACTCTCAGAATTGAAATGTAAGACTTCTAGGCTGGGCACGGTGGCTCATACCTGTAATCTCAGCAATTTGGGAGACTGAGGTGGGAGGATCGCTTGAGCCCAGGAGTTCGAAACCAGTCTAGGCAACACAGCAAGACCCTATCTCTACAAAATAAAAAATAAAAAAAATTAGCCGGGCATGGAGGTGTGCGCCTGTAGTCTCAGCTACTTGGGAGGCTGAGGTGGAAGGATCATTTGAGCCCAGGAGTTGAGGCTGCAGTGCCACTGCACTCCAGCCTCCAACCTGGGCAACTTGACAAGACCTCATCTCTACAACAAATTTAAAAAAAGAAAGAAAAGAAAAAGAAAGAGAAGGGAAGGGAGGGAAAGAATTGTAAGACTTCTGAAAGTGATTAAGACATGTTTAGGCTGCCAGGCGGTTGGCTCATGCCATAATCCCAGCACTCTGGGAGGCTGAGGTAATAGGATTGCCTGAGCCCACGGATTTGAGACCAGCCCAGGCAACTTGGTGAGACCTCATCTCTACAACAAATTTTAAAAATTACTTGAGCGTGGTGGTATGTGCCTGTAGTTTCAGCTACTTGGAAGGCTGAGGCGAAAGGATCACTTGAGCCCAGGAAATCAAGGCTGTGGCGGCCATGAGTGTGCCCTGCACTCCAGCCTGGGCAACAGAGTGAGACTCCAACTCAAAAAAAAAAAAAAGAAAGACATGTTTGGGCCGTTGGTTTTTACCAGGATGGCCTTAGTCAGAGATTTTGGGTCATATCTTGCACATGTCCTCTACTACCTCTCCTCTGTGGAGTTCGTGTTCCCTCAAACACGTAGGGTGATTTTTTTTTTCTGCGTGGCTTATGTAAAATGAAATTAAAATTCTGTATTTACCCCCCAAAGAGGCTAAAAGCAAAAGCAGAACACACAACAAATATCAGAGGGTTAGTACACATCGTTAAAGGTAAAACTCAGCAGAACATCACGGCTGAGGCTAAAGAAGCTTAGACATTGGAGAAATGTGTCTGAGCTTGTCTTCAGCGGAGCGCCCTGCAGTTGGCTTGAGTCAGGGTTCGAGATGCGCCCGGCTGGAGGAATGCTTCAGGCTCCACCCAGCCCTCTGGGACGGGGCCTTTCACAGCCAGAAAGCTCGCCACTGCCCCCCTCTGGCTAAAATTAGGAGATACACGCTTCAAAGAGCTTCCCCATGTCTAACCACCACACATAGTAATTGTTTACAAAGAAAACGTCCAGGAATTGAGAAGAGAAGAAATTAGCGTTCTAAGACAGAACAATTTTTAAAAAACAATTATTTAAGAATAAGCTGTCAACGGGAGTTTTCATTTATATTTATTTGTTGATTTATTTTTTGAGTTGAAGTCTCACTCTGTCACCCAGGCTGGAGTGCAGTGGCATGCTCATGGCCACCGCAGCCTCGACCTGCTGGGCTCAGGTGATCCTTCCTCCTCAACCTTCCAAGCAGCTGGAACTACAGACACACACCACTACGCCTGGCTTTTTTTATTTTTGAGTCGGAGTCTCACTCTGTCGCCCAGACTGGAGTGCAGTGGCCGCTCCTGGCCACCGCAGCCTCGATCTGCTGGGCTCTGGTGATCCTTCCGCCTCAGCCTTCCGAGTAGCCGGAATTACAGGCATGCGCTACCACGCCGGGTTGATTTTTTTATTTATTGTAGAGAAGAGGTCTCCCTGCCCAGGCGGGTCTGGAACCCGCAGGCTCAGGCAATCCACTCACCTTAGCCTTCCAAAGGCGCGGGATGACAGGTTGAGCCACCGAGCCCAGCTTTAAAAAAAAAAAAAAAAAAAAAAAAATTTATTGTAGAGATGAGGTCTTCCCAAGTTGCCCAGTCTGGTCTTGAACCTGTGGAGTCAGGCAATCCTCTCACTTCTGCCTTCCAGAGGGCTGGGATTATAGGCATGAGCCACCGTGCCCGTCTACTTATTATTTATTTATTCATTCCTTGAGTGGGAATCTCACCCTGTTGCCCAGGCTGGAGTGCAATGGCACGCTCACAGTCACCACAGCCTCGACCTGTTGGGCTCAGGCAATTCTTCCACCTCAGCCTTCCAAGTAACTGGGAACCACAGGCACATGCCACCACGGCCAGCTACTTTTTCTTGATTTATTGTAGAGACGGGGGGGTCTCCCAACTTGTCCAGGCCGGTCGCGAACCTGCGGGCTCAGGCAATCTTCGCTCTTCCGCCTCCCAAAATACTGGGATTACAGGCATGTGCCACTGTGTCCAGCCTATTTATTTTTTCAATTGGGGAAACCAAAAGGAAAAATAAATACAACTGCATTTCACAGCATCCTTGTATGCATGTCTGAAGTCATAAAACCCAAATCTCCACTAACTGAAACTTCCCAAATTCTTAAACCCTCAGAGGTACTCATTTGTGTTTTGTGACCAGTGTGAGCCTTATTTAAATTCTTATGTAGAGAAATATAAAAATAATGTTAGGATTAAAGTCTTTTCAAAACTGTAGTTACTCCTAGTTGTCTATGTTTCTTTGTATCTAAACTGCACTCAGGGAATGACTTGGTGATGGAAAAAACTTGCCTTCCCTTGCAGCTGTCTAAGTCCAAGATTTCCTCTTGGCATCCTTCCGGTCTTGACTCAAATGTTATCTTATGGCTGAGACCTTT